>NC_142935.1:73039112-73151612 GCF_046866305.1 Octopus bimaculoides
ATATAAGTATATACATGTATATATACACATATATATGTGTATATATACATATATATATATGCACATGTGTGTGTGTGTTTGTGTGTGTTTGTGTGTGCGCGCGTGCGTGTACGTGTACGTATACAGTTATTTAACGATAGAAATCCAAATAGCTAAAACTCTAGATAAAGCTGTAGTGTTTAAATAGTAAAATTAAAAACGATGGACAGCAACTGGCCAATGACAGAGCATCTCCAATATTTAGAGATGTAGGTTCGGTACCCAATAATACGACATCGTTCAAAAGAGTGGGGTTTAATACAATATTTACAAACAGACTGAAGGAACGCATCTCCGATAACGGACAGAGTCAACATCCATTGACAAGTTTGCAAAAGCAACGGAAATTTTGGAAAGAAAAGAAACATAAATTATAAGTGAGTGGAGATTAAACCGGTGAGTTCTAGATTTTCAGGCAATATGATTCTCCCCACAGACAACATTATTATTAATAGCTTTATCGAGTTCCGTCGTTAAAGAACACACACACAAACACAAACATGCACGACGCACGCACACATGCACACACTCATATATATATATATATATATATATATATATATATATAAGTTCAAAAAAACAATAACAAAAAAACAACAAAGTGAGGACGTGATACGGATAGTGTTATTGGACGCTCGGGAAGGGAAAGAGAGAGTGTATGACGTTTCGGGCGTAGCCCTTCGTCGGAAAGATGGAAAGTTCAGAGAATGGAAAAACGGAGAATGGAAAAACGGAGAAAGAGGAAAATGGTACCGATGCCCACTAGGTTACATTGTGAAAAGACCGGAAGAGGAGGTGGTGGGGGAAAAGTTCTTTCTAAGACAGGAGAGTGAAAAAGGGAGATGAATATCTGTGCGTGCGCGAGAGTCTGCGAGTGTATGTGTGATAACAGAACGTGTGTGTGCGTATGTGTATGTGTGTGTGTGTGTGTGTGTGTGTGCATGGTTTGGTGGTTTATCTGTTAGTGTGTTTGTGTGTGTGTGTGTGTGTGTGTGTGTGTGTATGACGTAGTAGAAGGAATTAGTAGCAGGAATGGTTAGTGGATGCTTATAGACAGTGTTAAGTGGTAGGTCAATAGGCGGGTTTTTTTTAGTATGTGTGTGTTCGTGTTTGTGTGGGGTTGTAGGTGTTGGGTACGTGTACGTGTGTGTGTGTGTATTTTGTATGTGCGCGTGTGTGTATGTGTATGTTTTTGTGCGTGCGTGTGTGTTTGTGTGTATGTGTATGTTGTGTATATGTGCGTTGCTGTGTACGTGTGTGTACGCGCGTTTGCTATTGTATGTGCGTGTGTTGTTTATGCCCATGTGTGTGTGATTGTATGCGTGTCTGTGTGAGTGTGTAGTGTTGGTGAGAAGTGTGTGTGCGTGTGTGTGTGGGATTGTGAGTGTTAGGTACGGGTGTGTGTGTGTTATGTGTGTCTGTATGTGTGTTTCCGTTTGCGTGCGTGTGCGCGTGTGTGTATATTTTTTGTGCGTGCGTGTATGTGTATATTGTGTATGCTTTCGTGCCTGCGTGTGTGTTATGTATGTGAGTGAGTATTGTGTATGTCAGAGCTGTGTGTGCGTGTGTGCATGTGTGTATGTGTGTTTGTGTGCATGTGTGTATATGTGTATGTATGTTGTATGTGTGTGTGTGTGTGGTTTTGTGTATGTGAGAGGTGTGTATGTGTGTGTTTATGTGTGTGCGTGCGTATGTGTGTGAGAGCGTAAGGCTGTGTGCCAGGTATGTGTGTTATTTTGTGTGTGCACTCCTGTGTGTATGTATGTGCATGTGTATGCGGCTGTGTATGTAGGCGTGCGCGTATATATGGGTGTGTGTGTGTGTATATGTGCGTTCGTCTATATGTGTGTGTGAGGGCGCGCATGTATGTTTGTCATGTACGTGGGCGGTATATATGTAAGGAGTGTGGGAGGTGTGTGTGTAGGTGTATGGGAGGTATGTGTGAATGGGGGTATGTATTGGTTGTCAGGTGTGTGGGAGGTATTTGTGAATGGGGGTATATATGGGTTATGTGTGCAAGGGTGTGCATGCTTGGGTGTGTGTGTATGTTTGCGTGATTGTTAGCGTGTGTGTGTATGCGCAAGTGTGCGTGTGTATGTGCGTTTGTATAAGTGTGTGTGGGCGAGTCTGAGCGTGTGAGTGCATGCATATGTGTCGTGTGTGTGTGGTGTGTTGGGGGGTAGGTGTGCTTACATGTGTGTATGGGTGCGTGTATTTTTTGTGTGTGGGTATGTGTGCGTGTAGGAAGGGGTGAGATAAAAAGTGGAAAAATGTAGTGAGTGTAATAACAAGAGAATAATGGATATAATGTAAAGGCGACGAGGGAGGGGTAAAAAAAAAGAAATAAAGAACATTTGATTATCAGCAATTCATTGTTTGTGATAATCAGACTAAGTATAAAAGAATTTCAATACCTTAGCTAGAACACAAACCACAACTACTCTACCACCCTTATAACAAAAAGCAGTTCGAATGATACACCATGAAATCGAACATTTAATGTTATCATTTCTCAAGTCATATAATTAGCTTATCCAAAGGTGTGTTATGTAATTTCTTCTTGATTTGATTTTGTTTACAAAGTGTTGCATAGACGTAAAGGGGAGAGGGTTGCGTTGAGTCCGTCCGAAGGGGAAAGAAGAATTAAGGTTAAAAATATAGCGTTGCTCCAAGTGGAGTCGCGAGGGAGTGGACCCATGGTGCAGGGGGAGGCCAATATATACATATATATATATATAATATTAGGGACAAAATCCAAAATTACAGGTAAAATCTCAATTAAAATCAATTTATAAAAAATTAAAATTAAATTGAGCTTTATAGATAAAATACATATAAAAAATATATAGTTTTAGGGAAAATAACCAAGTTTCAAGAACTCATCGATGAAAATCCACTATCACATATAGAAAAATTAATAATCAAAAGCGCAATAAATGAGTATAATAAAAAACTAAGTAAATATCATAAGATAAAGATAATATCTTTATCTTATGATATTTACTTTGTTTTATATTATACTCATTTATTGTGCTTTTAATTATTAATTTTTCTGTATGTGATAGTGGATCTTAATCGATGAGTTCTTGAAAAACCGAAAAACCGAAGATAATGAATCTCTCAACCAAACCTCTCTCAAGCATAAAAATAGACATCCTCTCAAAAGGGCTAAAATTCACCCCAGCTCCACGCAGAGCCAACCAAAAGGAAGTGAAGGACAGTATAACAGAATTCTGTAGAAAATTAAGACTCACAGAAGCATTAACCAATCACAACACTGAAGATGACTCACTAGTCAAAAACAAAAGTGAGCACATCACACACAAAGGTAGAAATAAAAATCTAGATGAATTCTGCAACGACATCGAGAACTTCCCTTACCACACCATGCATAAACAGACAGGTAACTCAAACGTTAACACTACACAATGGAAGGAACTAATAGAACTCCAAAATAATGAAGATATTACGATTAAGGAAGCAGATAAAGGAAGTGCAGTTGTAATAATGGACACATTATACTATAGAAACCTAGTAATCTCCATGCTGGATGACAATCAACGTTATGAAAAAGTCACAAACTACACCCCATTTCTCTAGGAACAGACAAACTTCCTGTTGAAAAAGAGTTCATAACTCCAACTAAAAACATTTGTCTCCCCTTACACACACTTCCTGGTTTGACACCACATTTCCTGCTTAACTGACAACTAAAAAAATTTGTCTCCCCTTACACACACTTCCTGTTTTGACACCACATTTCCTGCTTAACACAAACTTTTAGCCCTTTTTTTAAACCTAACAAAACTCTCAACTCTCATGCATCCTTATTTTTCCTACCATTATATACATGAACTACTATTGAACTTCATAAGCTCAAATACAATATAATGTATGGGTATATGTAAAAAACATTTTCATTCTCCTTCTTCTTGATAATTTGCTTCCGCAATGAAAACCGGTTAGAAATCTTTATTAAAATATGCTTCCAGTTTAGCATTCTGCCTTTTTTTTCATTTTCCTATATATATATATACATATATATATATATATACATATATATATTCATGCATGTGTGTGTGTTTGTAACGAAGAAAAGTATGGATGATCAACATTGCTAGAAAGATATATTGTATTTTAATAGTAGAGTGGTGTCAATACAATAACAACTCTTTTATAGAATGTATTCATAGTTGCATTCATGCGAATGCAATCGTTGTTTGAATGATTGTAACAAGTCAGCCATTTTATTTGACGTGAGAGCAATATGAGGTTTTTGGAGATCATTGCTGATACGAATAAAAGAGGCTAGATATGTTTGTGTGCGTATGCGTGCGTTTTCGTGTGTGTGTGTGTGTGTGTGTGTGTGTGTGTGTGTGTGTTTGTGTGTGTGTGTCTGCGTGCATGTGCGCACGCGCAGTGTGTAAGCATGTGTGTGTTAATGACTTCGTTAGTAGCTTTGTGTTGATGATAATCATATAAACTACTTTATATAGAATAGTTTATCACAAGTAAAGAAGCAAAAAAAAAAAAAAAGAAAGATTTCTAATATGATCATTCCTTTATAAATTTGATAGGATCGAAGAAAAATAAAGATTCTTTCTCAGACGTTCTGTTATAGTTTGCGAACAAATCTAGGTAATTGTAAACTAATATATTATTCACTTGGCTGTTTCTTCTCATCTGCATAATAATTTTTATTCGAGTCAAGGGTATATTATATAGCAAAAATGTGTTAATATAATATCATTTTTTCTCGTATATGATGAACTTTATTTGCCAGTGACATGAAAGTGTCGAACGCAAAGCCGAAACAGCTACAATTTCAACGCTGAACCAACAGACAAGCAATATTATAAATCATTTGAAGCAATGTAGTCTATCTCTACAATATTTCTAAGATCCTTATTCATATAATATTTTTTAGTCATATCTTTAGTATATCAACAGGTGTTTGGCGGAGTTTCGTAAATGTTTATCTCCGTTTCTCTTATTCAATTATGACGATGTCACTAGGAAAAAAGAAATCTTGCAAAAACCGATTATTTCATAGTATAAAAACATCAACCGCATCTACAAATTATATCAGTGAGTACCTATTGTATATCTGTTATTACACACTTTCACAGGCGCAATAAAGCTGTTTTCTTGATGTTTATGCTACAGTTGCCATTTTTGTTGTCATCGTCTGTTATTAGTTCTCGTATTTCGCAAAATAATTAAAATTCGATTTCAGTATCAAATTACTAAGTATATAATATATATGCAAAAATTACTACTCAGACATTAAAACTAAATTTCACAATGTGAAGTAATTGTAATTTATCATCAGGTTCGAGAGAAAATTGCACTAATTTCTACAGTAATAAATTAGTAGATAGAAAATTATGTGAATAAATGTTATACGTAATTTGAGCACAGGGACAAAAATCTTGTGTTAGGGTAAGTCGGTTAAACCATCTCCAGTAATTAACCCTGAGAGAAATGAAAAGCAAACTTGATCTCTGATCTCAGAACGTAAAGTAACAGAAATGCCGCCAAGCACTTTATCCGAGAGGCTAACGATACTGCCAGCTTGTCGCCTTGTACAAATAACTGTAATAAAAATAACAGCAAGGGTTTCTGATTCACGCTCCATGACCTCAGTTTGATGAGAAATGGTTAGTCCATACGATCGAGCCTAATACTTAACTGAGCCTTTCTTTTATTTACCTCAAAACGATGAAAGGCATAGTTGATTTCAGGGAGATAGTTGATGTACGTAGCAGAATGCACCAACATGACACTTGATTTATGTTTGTTGCACAAAAAGCAATTGAATAAAAAATTCATTGGTCATAGCTATGACGTCATGCACAATAACAAAAGTCCGACGGAATTTCACAAACATTTTACATCAAACGGTTGCATTTTTCAGGAATACCTTAAAGCACAAATTCTCAGAAAATATTCTGACTCTACTGTACTTTCAATCCTCAAACACATGGGAATAAATATATATTTATGAATTACTAACTTCATACCCTGGAGGAATGAACAAAATAACAAACTATTTTCATCACATTTACACAAAACGTCTTGACTAAGTGTTCTTTTCTGTTTTCTTTTTTCTTTCTTTTTCTTTGTCATTGGGACATGATGTGCAGCGACACGTTTTCTAGCGCCGACCTTTCTGCATCAGCTGCAAATCCAGGTATCGTCGAGCGTAACGCCGAGGTGGTAAAAATAAATAAATACGTGAAATTTGGTGTTGAGAGCTCCGATGTTCTCGGACCACGCGTCACTTTGATGGCGTGTGCAGCTCTTTCATCCAATAACAGTTATGATAATCCTTTCAAGCGCTGGGGGTGGGGGGAGGATTAAATCGATTACATTGACCCCAGTACTCCAGTGGAACTTAGTTTATCGTTCACAAAAGGATAAAAGGCAACGTCGACCGCGGCGGAATTTGAACGCAGGACGTAAACACGGATGAAATGCTGCTAAGCAATTTTCCCAGCGTGCTAACGATTCTGCCAGCTCACCACCTTAATAATAATGATGATGATGATGGTGATGAGGATTATGATGATACAGTACCAGGCAGTGGCTCTTAGGGTTTCTGATCTTAACTGACTGGAAATGTTATTATGTAGATTTGTTTTCGTATAAGAGATGGGTTACAGCAAATATTCTGCTCAATACCACAGATTTGCTTGTCAGTTGCTTGACCTTAACCATTGGAGCATGTCCTTTTGTGGCTGACGATATGTGCACCTCTGATCACGAGCAGAAGTAGTGGGGGAGCATCATAGCCATGTGTTGAAAGGAATTCTTAGGAGTTTCGATAATTCACCTTTGGAAACATGGGTGCGTCGTTCAACATCCTTAAACTAACCCCAATTCAGGGACCTTTTGAGTGGGATGGCCTACTCACACTGAAGAGAATTTTAACTGGGCCCCCACCTGCAAGGTCGTGCACTGTTTATCTTGATATGATATCAGGATGTCGCGCACATCTGCTTGTGATGCATGTGCCTGGTTTACCCTTATCAGATGGGTAGTCATGGTGGGTATAGTGGGCTTCATATATTTTACTCCAGTGTCACTGTGATGGCATACACTGCTCTCTCACTCAATAATAATAATAATGATAATAATAATAATAATAATAATAATAATAATAATAATAATAATAATAATAATAATAATAATAATAATAATAATAATAATAATGATAATGATAATAATAATAATAATAATAATAATAATAATAATAATAATAATAATAATAATAATAATAATAACTTAATGCTGCAGACTTTCTTGTCATTTGCTTGAGCCTAACTAGTCGATCATGTTCCGTAATGGCTGACGATATGTGCATCTCTGATCTAGAGTAGATGTAGTAAAGGAGCAACATAGCCATGTGCTGAGAGGAATTATTTGTGGTTTGAATAATTCACCTTTGGAAAGAGATGGGTGTTTCGTTTATCATCCTTACAAAATCCATGGTCATGGACTTTTCGAAGTGAAATGAACTACTGAACTTGAAGGAAATTCTAACTGGGTCCCACCTCCAAGTTCATATGCTGTTTATCTCGATATGAGGTAACTATGTCGTGCGCATATGATTGTGAAGTATGTGTCTGGTCTACCCTTATAAGACGGGTAGTCATGACGTGTATCTTGGGATTCTTATATTTGTGCTCAAGCGTCATTTTGGTGGTAAGCACGAACACTAACTCAGCGGATTTAATGCCGCTATACATTTTGTCCCACGTGCTGCCGGTCTGCCAGCTGATCACTTTCATAATAAACCCTTCCAATATAGGGACAAAGTCTGAAATGCGTGTGTGATGGTGGGGAGTGTTCTTCATTAAATGAGATACAATACTCAACTGATAAGTATTTTATTGACATCGAAAGTAATAAAAAAAACAAGCAAAATCAATATCGGCAGAATTTGAACTCAGGACATAATAGCAGACGAAATACCGCTTAGCATTTTGTCTGGTGTGTTAACGATTCTGCCAGCGCGCTGCCTTAACAACAACAACAACAACAGCAAGTTGAAGAATGACGAAGGGAAGAAAATGAGCAAGCTGTTATAAATCTGTGATTTTACCACTTTTGTGCACTTTCAACAGAAACTTCTCCGTTATGTAATTGAATAAATATTTCTATATATTGGTGAATTCATTTAATTTGTACTCCTATTTATTTAAACTTTTTTTTTCTTCATTGTATTCATATCTCTCTTGTTGACAAGCTTGTACACTTTTTCACGTACAATATGCATTCTGATCAGTATACATTAATTGCCGTTACGACTTTGTCAGAATATTGGCGTCAATTTTGGCCACTAGTTATACAAACCAGCCTGTAAGGTTACGCTGTTGACAGTCGAATGATATATTGCCCGAAAATTCCCTGATTAATTTTCAGATGTAGAATGTCCTCGTATGGAAAGAGTTACGGTAATATGACCACACAAATTCATCACCTGCATTCACCAATTTTGTAACTTTGGCATGCGATTATTTCATTGGTTGTAATTCCAAACATCTCCTCTCCTTTTTGAGAAGCTTTGTTTTCTAAAATAAATCTCGCTTTCGATATACTTATATTTTCAAATGCATTTATCTTCATGACTTGATCTGATCTTATCAACGAAAGATCGGATATCGCCTGATGAAAGGAAGTGGTTATGCAATGATGTAAATTTTTTTACCTGTATGTAAAAGGTATTGTTGAATAAATGGCGACATAACTGAAACGTGTAGCGATATTAAACTGCCATTTCTTGTTACATTCGTATTTGATTATAGCAATAAAATGTAGCTATGAAATAGTTGCAACTTATGTCATAATACCTTGTAACTATTTCACTTCTACATAAATCAATTTAAGCCATGTTCAGTTTCATTATACAACTGATATATTTCACAAGGACTACTCTGTTGACAAGAAGATTAAGTGGAGATATTTATGTACACACACACACACACACACATATATATAGTAGAAAAACAGATTAGAGATCTATACAAATCAAATTTTTATATGTAAAAGATGGAGGTGGAAATAGCACAGAAGTAAGGCTAAGACATTTCAATTAAAGAGGAAATTTAATAAAAATGATTTTAAAAATCATATAAGGAAAATATTACCGGTTTTGATGTATCTAATCTTATCGAATATCGGTCAACATTTATAAAATTTAGCGTAAAAAACAGTTTACCTGCTGTCTGAAGGTCAAGAACATGTCTGAAGATTTTTCGTTGAAGTCTTCTTTAAATACAGTTTGGTATAGAGTTCAAAGTGTTAGAGGGGGGTGTCTATTGTCTAAAAGAAGGCTTTGTGTGTTCTTGCCAGGGGAGTGGCTAAAAAACATTTATTGAATGGGGTTTATGTCCTCCTCTGTGCGTGTGTGTGTGCGTGTGTGTGTGTGTGTGTGTGTGTGTGTGTGTGTGTGTGTGTGTGTGTGTGTGTGTGTTGTGTGTGTGTGTGTATTGCGTTGAATATCCTTTCAATATGTTTTGAAAAATGACCAGCTGTGTGTTGATGGGTGTGTATTTTGTGAATAATATCTTGCTGAAGAAAGAATTAGGATTTTTCTTTTGGTTAGCTGTCTTCTTTTGAGTGTTTCCACTTGTGTGTATGTCTGTGGCCACCAGCTGAGTATATTTGTGCGTAAGTGTATGTGTGGGTGTGTTTATGTTCTTTTGCGATGTTTTCTTTTCTTTCTTGTGTATGGTGTGTATGTGTGTGTTTGAGTGTATGTTTGTGCGTACAGAGTCTTGTGTGTTGTGATATTTTCTTTTGCATTTGTGTGTGAGTTTGTGATGTTTTTGTGTATGTGTGTATATGTGTGTGTGTGTGTGTGTGTGTGTGTGTGTGTGTGTGTGTGTGCTGTCACATATGAATATTGGAAAAATGATTTAGGAAATGATATATAAAATTGTTTTTAAATGTCTTATGTATTGGTTGTGGTTGGGTCTATATTTAATTGACGTTTATACTTGTTGATAAATTGTCTTCTTTTAGTCTTTGCTGTTATTTGAAGGAATCAGAGCACTTGTAGAGGGGAAATATTTTGAAATTTGGTAAGACCATTCCTGCACAGGTTGCATTGTGACTGCTTACAGGAGTTTTCCTTGTTCTTTTGTCTCGGATCTGTTGGCAATGGGTCATCAACCCGTTGCGTAACGATCCGCCCGTCTGACTTATGTATTTATGTTGGTAACCATTTCATATGATTACGAAGATCAACCTTTTTGTGTTGCAGATGAGACTAGACTTGACTTTGAAGGTTTGGCCATCTTTGAATTTAAATTCTGGACCTTCAGTTCCGTAATGGCAAGTGTCCCAGTGGGTTCTGCCTTTTGTTACCTAAGGGTTGGGAGATTTTGTCTGTATTTTGCTCCAGTGAGAATGACTTGTAGTGTTTCGGGATGCATTTTGCTTTCGATGATCTGTTGTGTATCTAAGATTTTTGTTGTTTTTTCATTCTGAAATAAGATGGGGAGGTTTCTGTGGATGTGATCAAATATTTCTATGTTCCTAAGATTGAAGGTTGGCACGAATAGTAAGATATTTCTCCTTTTTTTGCTTTTTGTTTTCTTAAGTTCATTGATATCCATTTCTTACGCCTTGCTTATTGCATTGGTGATTATGCTAGGAGAGAAGGCTCTTTGGATAAATGTATCCTTCAGTTCCTGTAGTCTTTGTTCACGTTTGGGTGGTTTCTGATACTATGGTACAAATTCTTTTGCCAGGTTGAAGGGAATATTGAATTTGGTGTGTTTAGGGTGACATGATGTGAAAAGAAGATACTGTTTGGAGTCGGTGGGTTTGTAGAATATGTCCGTTTATATCTTCCCATGTTGGTTTTTGCTTAGAATATCCAGAAAGGCAAGTTCTTTGGGGTTAAACTCCGTTGTAAATTGATTGTTATTGCTGAGCTTAACTTGTCAATATTTTCCTGCCATAAAATAAAACAATCACCAAGAGATCTTTTCTTGTTGTTTCTGAGTTGTATATGGAACGTGTCACCAAATATTAGAAGAGATCGGTGGTAGATTTTTTGTTCGAAGAAGCCCATGATTAAGTTGACATATGTGGGGGTTACTTTCGTAACCATCGCCCTTCCTGAATTTTGGCGGTAATCCGAACCGTTGAAGGTAAAAATTTGTTTTCAGATATGACTCTGAGCCTATCGATGATGAATCCTTTTTCTATCCATGTAGGAAGTTCAGATTGATGAATGTCTAACCAGTATTGGATTGCAGTTATTCCATAATCATGGGGTGTGTTAGTGTATAGGCGGACAACATCAAATGACGTAAAAATTGTATGTTTACCGTTTTTGGCAGATAATCTAGCATATCTAGGTCATCTCATATACAGATCTGTATATGTTTTAGGAGGATGTCCAAGAGGTTGCTGAGTCTGTGTGTTTCACATGCCGGGCCTGCTATGATTGGTCTCAAATTTAGATCATCTGGAGGTGTTAGTTGTATGTATTTGTTTGTTGAGGATTTACAGGCATCATTTATTTTTGTGCATTTATGAATTTTAAGTAGAGCATAGAAGTTGCTCGTTTTGCATTTAAATTGGCATAAAGAGTCAATGTCTTTGCTGCTTAAGCTTTTGTTATACTTATTTAAAAGAGTCGTGAGGTTTTCCATTATTTTTTATTTTTTGCAGTGGGTAGCTTTCTTATAATAGTTGTTGTCCTCTAGCATTGTGAGTGCAAAGTCTTTATAGTAATTTGTGTCCAGGTTCATACAAAGATTTCTTTTAGACAATAGACACCCTTCTTTCACTCTCTAACAATTTGAACTCTATACCAAACTATATTGAGAGATGACTTCTTTCGAAAAATCTCCACACATGCTCTTCACCTCCAGACAGAAGATAAACTGTGTTTACATAAACTGTTTTTACTTCAACTTTTTATAAATTTTTTACTGATATTTGATAAGATGAAATACACCGAAAACGGTAAAAAAATTTATTATATAATTTTAAAATCATTTTTATCAAATTACATCTTACATTGAAATGTCTTCTGAACTATTTCCACCTCCATCTTTTATATATGTATATATGCATGTATATAAATATATATATATATATATATATATATATATATATATATATATATATATATATATATATATATATATATATATATATATATATATATATATATATATATAAGGGCATTACTATACAATAATGCCTCACGCTATGAGGGACTCTAAGGTCAGACTACCATAAAAAACACATTTTTACCGAACGCGGGGAAATGTAATTCTCAAAGCCAACCCCTTAAAAACAGACTGAATTATAGATCATGATTTCGTAGTTATTGTAGTATTATACAACCTCTACTCGTCAGTATAATATGGTCAAGAAAAATAGTAGTAAACAGAGGGGTTGGCTTTGAGAGTTGCATTTCATCGCGTTCGGTAAAGATGTGTTTTTTATGGTAGTCTGACCTTAGAGTCCCTCATAGCGTGAATCATTATTGTATAGTAATGCCCTTATATAAATATAAATATATATTTCGGGAATAAATGATGAATTTTTTCCCTTATGAGGTTTTTTTCACGCTAGCTACTTGATAAATTTTTGTAAAAGAATTCGTCCTATTATTGAATTTATATATATACATATATATATATATATATATATATATATATATATATATATATATATATATATATATATATATATATATACAGAGAGAGAGAGAGGGGGAGGGAGAGAGAGAGAGAGATGAATATAAATATAAACAACCTATCTCTTTAACCCGGAGTAAATTATGGAAATCGTGAGGAGAAACAAGATCATGTCGGTTAAATTTCGAAATCACATGATGGGGTTTTAGCAAACTTCTCCATTCAGTGAGTTTATTTCACCGAAGCAAGAAGTTGTGGCTTGCACCTTTATATATGAATTTTGCTTTTTTCATTTTAATTACTATAGTTACCTATATTATAATGTATTTAATACATCATAATATATTGATTTACTATTATAATATCTCATTGTAGTTATATATATATATTTATATGTAATTACCACCCCCCCAAAAAAAAACGAAGAACAAACACAAGAAGAAACAACAACGTGAGGACACGGTAGATGCAAAGTATTAGCAGACGCTCGGGGAAGGATTGAAAGGTAGTTTCACATTCGAGCAAAGCTCCTCGTCTGAAACAGGAGACGAAGGAAAGTCCAAGGTAAAAGGACGACGGAGGAAAAGAAATCGCCAACGATCCACACACATACACACGTACACATATATAATAATTATGAGAGAGTGAGTGTGTTGTGTGGAAATAGAACACCCCCATTGGTTGGCTCCTAATGGACTGTGCCACAATGTAAATGGACATATGCAGAGAGCCTTCGGAAAAGAGTAAAGCCGATAAGATGCGTATTGTCAAAGGTTATTACCTGTATTTTGAGTAGAACGATTTGCGAGGACATTATTATTATCCCGTTATATCGTACGTCAAACGTGCGATACAGCGGAGAGAGAGAGAGAGAGAAAGATTCTCTCTATCAAATTCATTCACATATTTGGATTCACCTGCAGATCATCAATCAGTTACAAAGCTGATGAAGACTTGAGGTCGAAACGCTCGAAACGCGATGCTTAAAAAAGGGAAATTCTAAAATTAATTTTCGGTGTTCAATGCTTATGTGTTTACGAAAACCATCTACTTCGCTTGAACTTATTTCAAAGATAATGCATAATACACGCACATATATGTATGTTTCTATGAATGTGTGTGTGTATGTGTGTGTGTGTGTGTGTGTGCGTGTGCGCGCGTGTGTGAATATGTATGTGTGATCTTTTAGGGTGTCTGACTTTGTTTGTGGTGTGTGCGTGTGTATACGTATATGTATGTAAACGTGTTTCTGAAAATATGTCTGTATACATATGCATGTGCATTTATGAGTTTGCAAGAAAAGTGAGAGCCTATGAGTGTGTACATCTATCTGTATATGTAGGAATAAACCACATATTAATTTTGGTTTTCTAAAGTGCAAACAATGAGTAACGATCTTTCCCAAATCATATAAACTCAAGGGGCCGGTTTCCCGGTTTCCGTGGCGTATATTTTTCCCACCGGGACGAGACGCCGATCCGTCGTGGAATTTCTTATTTTTGCCAGCTCAGTGAACTGAGCAACATGAAACGAAGTGTTTAGTTCAAGAAAAAAATGTGTCATCCGGTCCAGCAATCGAAACCACAATCTTACGTCCATGAATCTAACAGCCTCACAATTAAGCCGCGCGCCTCCACTCTCTCTCTGTGTTCGAATGGAAAAGAGTTCTGATAGGAATTATATCACTTTTCTTACGGATTCACTCACACGAATTGAAAAGGAAGTTGATTCAAGTCTCATCATTCTATTGAAATTATCCATTCATTGATTCTTTGAAGCCATAACTTAACTATACACTATATACTGCTGTAAGCAATTACAATGTTTGAGAGAAACATGCGTATATGATAATACAAAAGGATTAAATAAATACTATGTGTAATTCATTAGATGACGCTAAGGTATCATAACATATATTACTGCGATGTGTAAGTAATCTTCCTTCAGTTTCTATGACGGTGAAGAAATTAGAAATATGAGAATCCTGTTGTGATGCTTGTGATGGAGACACGTATACATTAATGTCGCTTAATTATACTTTACTTAGTTTTGAAAAACTTAAATGATATTAGAATCGTGTGGCACGTATGAAATTTCCATCAATCCCTTAAAAACAACGGTCAAGATAGAAACAAAACAAAAAGAAATTCAATATTTACATGTATGAATATAATATAATATTATATATATATATATATATATATATATATATATATATATATATATATATATATATATATATATATATATATATATATATATATATATATCATCATAAATATACAGGGATTAGCAATTGAGTTGCTTCTCCAACATACTGAAAATTCAGAAATAGCAGTCAAAGAACTACTGATTCCCAAACTACAAATTTTTCTCTAAAGCGGATGGCGATATTTATGGCACACATAGAACAAAAAACCGGAGGGAAAAGCGTAAACAAACCAAGCCTTTAGTTTTTTGTTCTATGTGTGCCATAAATATCGCCATCCGCTTTAGAGAAAAATTTGTAGTTTGGGAATCAGTAGTTCTTTGACTGCTATTTCTGAATTTTCAGTATGTTGGAGAAGCAACTCAATTGCTAATCCCTGTATATTTATGATGATAAATAGTTCTACCGATAAAGGTTTTTTTCATACTGAACTACTTGGCAAAATTGTTAATTATTAATTCTATTATTAATTGACGATTCTCTGCCCTTATTCTTGTATATATATATATATATATATATATATAGGTGAGAAAGTTGGTATGTGAAAGCACGTGGTTGGATGTATAAAAGATAATAAGAGTGAAAAAACTACAGAAGGCTTGTGTTACATGGTTATGCAAATTAATCTACCTATTACAGTTAAGTTCAAATTTGTGTTGGATTGAAATAACAATTGGTTTGTTTTTAATTTCATTTATATTCCATTACATTGGCATCTCACTTTATTTCTCAAAATACAATGTTTATATACCAAAAAGATTTTATAACATTTTTATAACATTTTTCTTACATTTTTCTGACATAATTTAAACATATACTTTAACCATGTAACACAAGTCTTCTGCAGTTTTTTCACTCTTATTATCTTATATATATATATATATATATATATATATATATATATATATATATATGCTCAAAAGTAATCTCTATAATTATTTATTAGTATATTTTCCCTTAACCCAGAGAAAACATTGTATGATTAAGATGACAATTTTTTTTGCTTGTGGGTTCCCAGTTGTATAAACAGTGTTCTAACTGTACTGCCATATCGAAAAATGTTAAAGATGAATAATTTCATTTCGCCTATGAATTAAGGCGAAACCTACATCTAAATACGGCATAAAACGTATTTAGGAAATTAGTAGATTCTAATGAAAGAAATACATGTTTCGAATGGCTGCTCTTAGAGACAAGAATATGACTTCATCTTACATTCGTTTATATATAAAAATCAATTTTCCTCGCTTATACGAGACAAATGAGTATAAAACTTAACAAGCAAACATCGCCTACTTTAACAACCATATGTGACTAAGAACCAATTCCATGCAAATAAAGCTATGAAGGTCTGATTTGAAAGATGGTCATGGACTGTAATAATAGGGTAAGTGCTTATTAGATAGGGCTTCCACATTTATGTGCGTATTTATTTATGTGCAACAAAATGATCCTTCTATATTTATTTCACAACTGATTTGATATTAAACTATGTGTTGAATAGATATTATTGTACTTGTGGAGAGTGATTCTGCCAATAAAAATACACGTATTGGCTGTAGGTCATTTGTTTGTTAATTCACCAACTAATTAATTAATTATGCAAAGTGACTTACAACCATCGCATATCTTTCTACTAGCAAAATAAATCTACCAAGGCACAACAAAAATAACTTAAAATAAGACTACACACACACGCACACACATACACGCGCGCGCACACACACACACACACACACACACACACACACACACACACACACACACACACACACACACACACACACACCAAAAGAAAGACTGATTATCATAGCAATAATATTCATGACTTAAATAAAGCATGCTCTATAGGCCTCCTAGTTAAAACTTTCTGCAAAGGTGTCTATAACTAACGAACAGTTGTCACGAATCATCGATGAAGTTAGCCAGTGTCTGCCATTAAACGGCAGAAACAACTTCAAAATATACTAATTAATTAGCTTTTTTGACATTCATCGCGTGGAAAGATAACTGGGGTGCATGTCTGAGTCAGAAGATCAAGCAGGGTCCGTCATTACACAATCTCTTGAGATCATATTATCATATGTAGTGACTCTTTTTACCTTTGCCTGTCTGAGTCTAGGGTAATAATGTGACCTTATTAGAACTATAAATATTCATTGAGTAGAAAAAATTGATTATTCTTTTGAAGGTTTTTTTTTTCGGTTTTTAAAACTATACTTACATACTACTGCACTGTACACGTATCTAATGTTAATGTCCTATATATCTATACCGTTTTAATACGTTGTCATATCCAATCGTTAATATCTGATCACTTATGTTTTCCATCATTAGAGAACAACTCTCCTCTCTAGGCGATGTGTTCCCAGAAAGTACTGTGTTTGCTGATTCTTTTCGTCAAGGTCTCGTGCACTTTTGGAATTTATTAGTTGGATTCATCAGGTTTTGGCTGATGAGGTACACAACAATAGGATTGATATACCACCGTATATCTAAGCCCCCTTAGACCGGTGAATCGGGTGCTTTGTATACGCACATCGTCTGGAAAGAGGACGAGTTCTCCGATGAAGAAATTCAAGTGATCATGTTTTCACGTTCGTACCTTCCAGAACGGCATCGAGAATGAATAAATTTCTTATGGCTTGGATTCTCGCTGTTCTGAGAGCATTCCATAAATGATTCATTCGTTTGTTGTACAATGATATAAACTCAACCGAGCATTTCTTTATAGATTATATCTCACTAAATATTTAAGGATAATTAATGCCTTGTTCAGTATTATAGAATTTAAAAACAAAAACAAAAATCAAAGATAATCAATAATTGCCACCATCCGAACGGCCGACCTGTGATGAATGATATATTCTAACGTATTGCTAATTATCTTTGAATTTCTTGTATAAAACTTGTCAAAGTAAGTGATTTATGTAGAGCATAAAATTCTACTGAGTTTAATTTTATACCCTACATCTTGTATATTCTTTGCATTTGGATATTTTTTCCAGTTCCGTTCATGCAATGCGTTTGAAAGAAAGAAAGAGGGAGAGAGAGAGAGAGAGAGAGAGAGAGAGAGAGAGAGAGAGAGAGAGAGAGAGAAAGAGAGAGAGAGAGAGAAAGAGAGAGAGAGAGAAAGAGATAGAGAGATAGAGAGATAGAAAGAGAGAGATCGCGACTACTATTAGCGTTTGTTTATGTCCAGTTCTTGGTTGTTATATCTGGTAATAATTGTGTATATTATCTTCATTTTTACATCTGCTTATAGGGCAGCGAGCTAAAAGAATTGTTGGCCTGCTTAGCGGCATTTCATCCGGCTTTACTTACAGAGCTAAAATTCCTCCGAGGTTGACCTTGCCTTTCATTCTTTCGGAGTCGTTAACATAAGCACCAGTCGAGCACTGGGGTTTATGTAATCGAGTAGCCCCAACTCCGAAGCTTTCAAACCCTATGCTTATAGTAGAAAGAATACCTGTATCTTATCATAAGCATATAATGATTATAATTATATACTACGTGAACAGTTTACTGTTAGTGTAATCATCATCTACTGTCTTTTGTGCTTATTTTTGCCTAAGCATTCAAGTTTCTGGGATTTGAAATCAGAAAACGAAGACAGGCAACAAATATCATATAACTTATTGTCCATCGCTATTGCAGTTTCACTAGTCGAAGCCCCTATATTTGTACTCTTTCATCCTGGGCGGATTTTGAACGCAGAGAGTCGGTATTTACGTATGCAATGAAAGTAAAAATAAGGTGTGTATTTTATTTTTTGCCAAAGTTTCTTTCTTTCACAGGTGAGCGAAAATAAGTAAACGTAAATATTTCAAGAAGAGAGAAAATAGATATCATGAAACATTCAGTCAGTAGAGCATTTAAATGTATTTCAATAATTCAATTCCAGAGAATAACTAGATAATTAAGCCTTTCATAAATATGCATAATACTGAATGGACGATTGTTTTTGAGTTAATGAAAAGCGTAATGAATATGGATTAATTTTTATTTATACGCCAGGAAAAATGAGCAAAAATTTCCTGCTGCTGTAATTTGTACAATATGTCGAATTGTGCTTCTTACATTGTTCAAGTTCGGATGTAGTACCCATTCTCGTTTCGAGTTCTTAATTCCGGTATATCTCCTTATGATGTAACTGGTCACCTTTTGTATGATGCTCAACTAGTTATGTCAGATGACTCGCTGGTGTGTTACGGACATTTTCTCGATGTTTTGTCTATGGAATATTATTTAAGTAAATATAAATATAGAATAATATATATATACCGTGTTCGTAGAATATCTTAAAAATATAAGTTTTTAGTTAAACAATATGAAATGATTACTTATTTAACTTGAAATAGACAATCTAAATTTCGATAATTTTACTCACTTAAAAGGCACCTAATATATCACTTAGTTTTCCGAAAATGAGAATAGAAGTAAAGTTAGCTTTCTAATGCTTTCAAAGTCTTTGTATTTCAATTGAATATATTTTCTGTTAAGGGTAGCATTTCAGGTGGACAAAAAACTTACGTTACAAAGTTTGCCTTTTTGCTGTCAGCAAGGCAACAAATATCGAGCAAGTTCATTTTCATTCTATATTGTGCATTTCAAAAATTTCAGACATTTTTTTTCTTATCTAAATTTCTTTCGGTATTGGTTTCCTGTTTGATTATGCTTTTCTTTACGTGTAGAAAAAAAAGTTGTGTATTTTTTTTTGTTTTTCTTTATTGTACTTATCTTCCTACATTGGCTTCATTGAAAATACATTACACAACTAAGAATTTACAATGTAGTAACTTTCTGTTAAGCCCAATCCTCCACTATGTGTGATTTAGAATAACCTACTTGTTTTGATTGTTGTGTGTTTTAGTGATCTGATTTAATATTGTTTTAATGTATATCGTTTAATGTATCCCATACTCACCTTTATGAATACCGTTTCAAATTGACCAATTTTGTAGGTATGTCTGCATCTGTTTCTTTTTTTTTTTACTATCGGGATGTATCTGGATTTGTGTCTATGCTTGAGAGTTTGGAATCGGATAATGCGGTTAAAACTTCGTATATATTTATATATGCGAAATTGTATGGGAAGTGTGATATTATTGATTGCATTTTATCTAGAACGTTCAGATGTAAATTAATTGGTTTCATGCCCTATTACTGAACTTGAAAACGCCACTGTATTCATGAGCGACGATCATATATTGTATTGATATAATTGGAAGTTTTCTCCTTAGAAGCGAGACAGAGGTTGATTTGGTTAGGAGACGTTATTGTGAGGAAATTTACTTTCAACTAAAATTCTGTCCCAAATGTACAATCTGTACATTGCATCTTGTGTATGCGCATTCTCCTCATCACTATCATCGTGATCATCATCCCCACTACCATTACCCCCACCATCATCATCATCATCCTTTTCATTACCATAATCATCCTCACCGTCTTTCCGTCAATATCAGTAAAATTTATTCCATGTACACTGTCACGTGTCATAACACCAAAAGTAATTCACATTTTACTAGTTTAGGTCCTAATATGTAATGGTTTAGCTCTTTACGTCTATTTTTAATCCTGTAAAAAATAGAGTGAGAATGATGTTGGCACTGAAACATATCTGGCTGCTTGCCTTACATTGTAACATTAAACAATTGAGTTGGAGGCTGAATACACGAGTGAGCCGAGCACTCAAATGTCCTGAGTACCTGCAACAGGTTCAACCAATTTCATAGTGTCTAATGCCTTCTTGAAATGAAAAAAGACCAAACGCTATTTCTTTTGGACCTGACGCGAGCTAGTAGTACACAATATCTATAGTGCTTCTTCTTCTGAAGCCATATTGAGTTTCAGGTTGATCTCCCGTGTACTTTTCCCTCTGTATATTAAGCAAAACTCTTTTTAAAGTTTTTCTCGAAGCAAAAAAGTTACTATAGACTTTCAAACACGATTCATTGGATCTTTCTTGTCATAGGGATGATGCTAGCTTTTTTCAATCGTACGATGCAACGGCAGTCAACAACATGAATCTAGTATCAACTAGCGAAAACATCTCACACGTTTGACGGATCATTTACAGAAACATGCCTAATGTGGCGTTTCACATTCATCAGGGAGTATACTCGACCTTCCCTGGTGCATTGATTATTTGGTGGAACTGCTCTGCAAAGCGGTAATGTAATTATCAATTCTCCTGGAATGATGTTAATTTTTCAGCTGATCTTAGTTTAGTGGAACCTTTCTTCTGAGGTCCACGTGCATCCCTTGAATCAGCAGCGACTGTCAGCCCTATCATTTTGTTTCCACCAACCCCACACTAAATTCGTATTGCAGTTTCATGACGCAATCCCCTCCTGATTTCTCTAAATTTAACAGAGTTGAACTAGTGTCAGGGACCCGGAAAGAAACCTGCTGTACTTGATTGTGATGTTCTAACGTAGAATCAATAGCAATATCTTTGAAATCAAACCAGTCTTTATGTCTTCTTGTTTCCAAAGCACTGTTAAGAAAAGTAAAGACAATTTTGCATCCATGCTTCCTGGCTCTTTCCGTTTTCCCACTATTACAGAGCCCTAACAATATCATTTTGAAGAAAGACTGTTACATTGTTATCCGCTGTTATTTTAAAGGGCATGGATATTTTATCTTGTTCCAATGATGGTCTGTGCTACTACTTTTCCCTCTCATCATCTAAGTCATGTGTACACGTCTTCTGTCTTGGTGCCAAGATATGATGTAGTTTAGCAAATGCCAGTATTTTAATCACGCATGTATCCAGGTATTTTTTTCTTTCTCCTTGAAGATGTTGATCATGGTGGGGTAAATCAGAAAAAGATCTATAACTGAGTTGCAACTCCTTATAAACTGTTTTCCAATAACATCAGGCTTCTCTGTTTCTTGTCCAAAGTGAATATTAAAAATGCTCATTACTATCGAAGAGGCACAATGTTTATGCTATTTATAGAGTATAATAAAAGTTCATTTGTACACAAAACTTTGATCATTCTAGGGTCATAAGAGTTGGTCTCGTTGGAAGAACATCTCTCACCCGAGAAACGTCTCATACTTATGACCTTGTTTTAAATTGCAGTTGTTTCCTGCTTCTGTTGCATATAATGGATAGACATACATATACACATTTCTGTGTGCCTGTGTATGTGTATGCGTATATATGTATGTTTGCATATATGTGTGTATGTATGTATGTATTTATATATGTATGTATACATAGATGCATGTATGTATGTATTTAAGTGTGCCTGTAGGCATACATGTGTGTGTCTTTCTATTGGCATATCTCTACTTATATATTTACGTATATTGACTTTGTAATGAATATCATAATGGCTAAATGCTTTTAAAATATCACCACTTCTATTTGCTTTCCAGAGATTATTTACACGTATTTCAAATTAAAATGTAGTACAAGAAAATGCAATAAATTTCTAAATTTGATGGTTTAGTATATGGCGAAGCAAAAGAACATATACAGTTCCTGTATCTTTCAACATAAGTGAACTCCTCCATAAACATATAGCGTTTTAAAAGTTGTACGAATGCTATAGCTATCGGAGCAGAATATAGCAAGCATACGTATGATACAACAGACTATAAAAAGAATTAATTTTTCTCTGTTGAAAAGAATTGCTCCTAAATTTATTCCGTAGACCACTCACGACATAAATATGTGAAATATCAGACATAAACAGTCAATCTTAGATTTTAAACTCCTTTCAACACTATATATCTGAAGTCTTTTGTAACACTTCGCTATATTTCCTATCTATTCCAATTGTGAAGTTGTTTCAAAATATTAACTCTCAATGTTTCAATTAAAAATACGTTCGATAGAATGTACGACAGGAAAATATGCATCGCAAATAAATTATTGAAAATGAATTTAAATAGATTCAATCTAATATTATTGTGTTTCCCCAATATAAAGAATTGTTCTCAAATATTTTTGATAGATTTAATGATCGTCGCGATAATATCCGAGGACTGAATCATGAAATTTGGAAAATTTTATCCAGTTTCTGTATAGTTTATAACTACAAACTTGGATGTCTTCTTAATGTTTCGATGGTATATCCTCAGGAAATAAGTAATGAAGGTTTAACAATTTATTGCATAGGGATATTTTCGTTACAGACAATAACGCAAAGAATTGTATTTAGGTTCCCTCATAAATTATTTGGAAATATACTACATGGAGACATCATGCAGGTTTGGTAGCGAAAAGGCAAGGATTTCGGAACATGTTTATGATTATGGCAGTATCAAAGTTGAATAAAACTGAAACCCCGCTTATTATAAATATTGATCCGCTTCCGATCAAAGATAGAGATATACTCTCAGGTCTATCAAGGGCAGTACCAGTTTCGTCCGTAAACACAACTTTTGAAATGTCGACCATTACGTTACCTTCTACCTATTTCAGACGATTTTGAATGTATATTTTGTTTAAAGGTGGCCTCTTAACTGATGTTACTGGTTTACTGATCTTTTTCACAAGACGGCATCGAGTTGTTTCGTCAATGCGGTTGAAAAGTTCTCCATTTGTAAGACTTGGTTTCTTTACAGCTTTACGCTTAATTCGTGAAAGAGAGCGTTGAGAAACAACCCTCGGCTGGTCATTTTCGGCTCTCTTACATATCTTCGGAGGAGTTGTAACAATCTTTTTTCACAATGTGGTGATATCTTGCAATTATTTTAGATATTCGTAATGTTCATTTACAAAGTTCAGAAGTGACAATAGATTTCTCTGAAGCAGTTAAGTCACATTTACGACCTACACGATTATCAGAACATTCGTTAATAATTTGGAACACTGAGAGTTCATGGAAATCATGCAAATGGCCGTAGTTTGTTTACACTTCTGTAAAATCTCACGCTTTTCACATATCACGCGCATAGAACTATTGCCATCACTCTGTGGAATTTTCGTTGATTTCCAAAGAGTAGTTTTTAAATAAAAAATTTAAAATGTTACGTCACTGATAATTTGAAACGCAGTATATATATATATATATATATATATATATATATATATATATATATATATATATATATATATATATATATATATATATATATTAAATGTATAAGGTATGTATGTATGTATGTATGTATGCATCATCGGAATCCAAAACTCCGAAGCCACACGAAGGGAAAAACAAGAAATCAATCGGAGAGAAAGGCTTGACATAATTAATCTGTTCGCCACCAATATTGTCATGCGAGAATTGGTCTACTTAGTCATCAACACCATCACCATAAAGAAAGCGTTCAGCAAAGAAGAAACTATATTCTCGGATACGAGATAAAGCCGTCGTCGGTATATATATATATATATATATATATTGAAAAAATAGTCGTCAAAATTTTGGAAAAAAATCTTTCATTTATTTTATACTTTCATTTCCATATTAACGCTTTCGTTTGTCTATCGAACTTGTCAACTATAATTCTGCGAAAATACAGAAATCTTGCTTATTTATATAAAACATGTTTTGCGGGTATTTTGTTTATAAGAGAACATTATTTTTGTTTTTTCTTTGGGGTGAATGAGGCTTTGGAGACAATGGAAGATGGATAAGCAGATAGATAGATAGACAGACAGACAGATAAATAGATTGATAGTCAAACAGATAGAAAGATGGGTGGGGTAAAAGATATATATATATATATATATATATATATATATATATATATATATATATATATATATAAATATATCGCTTTGATGGGTCTTATTTTTCATCCCACTGGGTGTCCAACAACACCCGCCTCACCAAGCGAGCCTGGTGGGGTTCTCAGTTTAGTCGCTCACGACCCGACCATGCAAACAAGTTGTACTGGTTGTACAAGTTGAACGAAGAGAAAAAGAAAAGGACCTCAGTACCCTGCACGTCAACCGGTCCACTCCATGATGGCGGAGTACAACCCGAGCGACGAGAGGCTACTAAGAATCACAGGTTCCCGTGGGCCATCATGGAACAGGACTAACCTTGCCATATGCATCTACAACTGCAGGTCCTTGGCAGGGTGGCAAGAACTGAACCACCTAATGGAGGATATCTTGCAATTATTGAGTTGAGTATACGATGGCAAGAGTGATGCGCTGTGAGATTAGGGTGAGCAGAAGGTACCAGATCGGTCGGAAGTATCGGATTCATCGTAAGTAAGGAATAGGCTTCGAGGATCGCTTCTTGCCAATTCATAGCATCACAGATTGGTGTACTGAACGTAAACCTCTCAAGGAAGGCCACCCTCAAGATTGTCCAGACCTATGCTCCCACAAGTGCCAGCGACGACAAGGGGGAAGAATTCTATCGACAGCTAGACAAAGGGCTGGCTGCGAAGTCTACTTACACCGTCGTGATGGGAGACTTCAGCGCAAACGTTGGACTTAAAAGACAAGGGGAAGAGTATGTCGGGAGATTCGGCATAGGAGAGTGAAATTAGGGGGGGGGGGGAGTTTGGTTACCATGGCAGAGGCGAGGCGGCGCTACATCGGAAACAGCCTATTCAGGAAGAAGGAGAAGAGATGGACCTGGATATCGCAGAACTCTGAGCACCAAAACGAGATTGACTACATCCTGGTCGATAAGCGACGCATATTACATGACATCTCCGTCGTGACGCCATTCAGTACCAGCAGCGACCATTGTCTGGTGAGAGCGATGGTTGTCATCGACGGGACGAGGGAGAAGAAGGTGCTGCATTTGGCGTCGAAGGGAAAACGTGTCCGAGTCCTCAATGAGGCGAAGCTGCTGGAAGCCATCATGCAGGAAACCTGGTGCAAAGAAGACGGCATAGACGATGACTACAACTCACTGATAAGGAAACTGAAGGAGTGTTTAAGGAAGGCTAAGGGAGTGTGTCCGAGAGAGAAGGGAAGAGTCTCGAAGGAAACTACGAAGATACTAGAGAAGAGGAAAAATATGAAAAGGACTATTGAAGATCACCTTGAATATTCCCTTCTCAGCAGAGTGATTCGTCAACAACTTAAGAGAGATTTCGAGGCATACCGGACGGAGAAGCTCCTGAAGGCTGCAGAGGAAAAGAAGAGCCTCAAGATATGCAAGAGGGACATGGTTCTATATAGATCGGAGGTGACGGTCCTGAAGAATACAGATGGGGTACCGGTAAACGATAAGAGCGAGATGGAAAATGTTTGCGAAGACTTCTACACCAAGCTCTTCAAGTCTACCAGAAATGTCCAGCCGTTACCACCACTCCAACAGGAAGAAAATGTGCCATCTATCCTTGTCAGTGAGGTCGAAAGAGTCATCGGCTTGATAAAAAATGGAAAGCCGTCAGGGAAAGACGATATAACATCGGCGGTATTAAAGTCAAGCAGAGAGCACCTCTGGAAAATCCACACCGAGCAATTCACGCACTATCTAAACAAGGGAAGAATTCCCTCGCAGTGGAACGAGTCAAATACCATCCTACTACATAAGAACTACCGACCCATATGCCTGCTGTCTCACGTGTACAAGCTATACACAACGATAATTCAGAACAGGTGGTCACGTTATCTCGACGAACAACAACCGAGGCAGCAAGCCGGCTTCCGAAAGAACTACAGCACGATGGACCATATATTTATTCTAACACAACTGCTTGAGCGAGCGAATGAATACAAGCTGCTTCTTTGTATTGCGTGTGTAGACTATGAGAAGGACTTCGACAGCGTGGAAACCAATGCAGTGCTGAACTCGCTGCAGAGGCAAGGAGCCGAGGCGCAAGACGTGCAACTGCTCAGAGAGGCAAATTCCGGATGCACCACCGACATAGCTCTGCTGTCATCTCCCGTACGAGTGCCGGTCGAGAAGGGAGTGAAGCAAAGAGATACGCTCTCTCCAAAACTTTTCACCGCATGTCTCGAGCAGATCATCAGAGGCATCGACTGGCAAGGTGGTGTCAACATCAATGGCGAACTACTCACCCACCTCCGTTTCGCTGATGATATCGTAATCATCGCTGAAACCACAGATCAGATTCAGACCATGCTGACGGAGCTCAACAGCAAAAGCTCTGCAGTAGGTCTCAAGATGTACTGCATGAAAACAAAGTTCATGCGGTCCGACAACGTACCAACAGGTCGAATGGTGGTCGGCGATGATGAAATAGAGGAGGTAAAGGAATATGTCTACCTGGGACAGAAAGTGAATATGTGTCAAGACATCGAAAAGGAGATCTCGTGGAGAATAAGGGCCGGATGGAAGGCGTTTAATGGCATAAGGGATGTGCTCAAAGGAAGGTTGGACAGGATCACCCGCGCCAACCTTATAAATAGCACAGTTCTACCTGCAATGTTTTATGGTAGTGAAACATGGGCTACAACAAAGAGAGAAGAGTAGAGATTGGTAACGGCTCAAAGAGTGATGGAGAGATCAATGCTTGGAATCTCTTTGAGATAATCGGTGGACCATCGCAGATGTCGAGTGATACTCGTGCGAGCGGAAACGATCACTCGGAAGTCCTCCACGACGGTGGAGTTACGATTTTAGGGGGGCGATTGTTCCAAATTCTCATAATCTACCTTTGCTTCTTTTGTACTGTCATAGTAATAACCATTGTCTTAGACCTTTGCTCTTTTACAACAATTTGTAAAATTGACAGTGAGTCTTTTGATTTCATTTCACTCTCTAAATATCTATTCTCTATATTTATCACCATTATGAAACAACACAAGCCCAACGAGTGCTCTGACTTCAGGTCTATCAGTCTAATGCTTCATGCTCTTAAAATATTTCTGGATGTCATACACGGAACAATAAAATCGAAATATATGCAGAAGTCAATGAGAAGCAATTTGGTTTCAGGGACAACAGAGGTACAAAAAATGCCATATCCTGCTCCAATATTCTATCACAAAAGCGAATGCAATTGCAGAAATATCTATTTGCTTGCTTCGTAGATTATGCCGAGGTATTTCAGTACGTACTCCACAGAGCTTATCAGCTTTTTAGTAAAAGCCGCCTTTGACAGAAAGAACATCAGAGTCAATTGCAGGTCATACTGGAACCAAAAGGTAACCATCAAAAGAGATCAAGTATTGTTTGAATCAAAAGAACGCGAGGCAAGGATATGTGCAGAGCTGTTTTAAGGCACGCGTACACTGCGAAGGTGCACAGGAGCCTTACAGACCTAGGGTCCTAATTCTAATCAATTCATAATGTGGCTGATTTGCTCGGCTTCTATATTCTATTAAGACGATCCTGGATGTGTTTTATTATCATATCTGTTTAATATCTATATCGAGTAGATATTCTCTGTATTATTTACCAAGGAAAAACTGCGAGAAAATAAATGCCTTAGAAGATGTCATGTCACCGTTGGCTGAGCATGGAGTACACATGGAAAGTGTACTGGAGATAGCCTAAACAAAATACAATATAGAATTAATGTAAACAGCCTGCCATAAAAAATTATTATTCTATTATTCTATTATTCTACCGTTGCTACATGGACTCTATTTCTCTAGGTGGGTCGAATATATACTTTTCGTATAACTATATAAAGCTGCAGAAGGCACGTTACTTAATTTGTGCTCTAGACATCCCCACCCATAAACATTTTCTTCACTAACAAATCTGACAAAAATCTGAAACAAAATTCTCCCTGGTTACTCGAATTCACAAATTTAATATTTATTTTTTTACAAGATTTACAGTGTCAATCTTCCGAAATGTACATAAAAAACCCCAATGAAATACGTTGTTATTTCTCCTTTTTCACGCCTTCTGATAAATACGAACATTATACTATTAAAGTGATTTGATCATTATGCTGCTACAGGTGATTTGATCAGAGAGAGAAAGATAACTATAAATGGCTTCTCTTGGCGGTGTTAATGTTTATCTTCGCTTCAGTAGAATTTCAACTTAACATGTTTTCCCCCTCACATTTCAAATTGATGTAAAAATTGATGTAAATTATTAGCTATGTAAAACTAAAACTATAAAGCTCGGAGATATTTATCTGAATGATGGTTGTAAACGATCTTAGCGTGCGACTCTAATTTACTTTGCCGCTCAATAGAATAATGATGTTTAATATTTTATTTACACTAACCTCTTTTATGGACGTCACCTAGCCAAAATATCTATCGATTTCTCATTATTTCTTTTTCTCCTTTATTTTTTTGGACAATATTGGAAAAATCTTATCTTAATTTATAGCCTGTTTTTCCAACGTTGAGATTCTTCTTTTGCTTGTCGTAGTAGAGAAAGCGTGGTAGAGGAGAGATTATTTCTGGAAACAGTGGCAGCAATATGGATTCAATTCTGTTTGACTTCACATACTACCGACAATTTCCTCCAGAAATTGCTTTTCATCCATTAACTTTTCCTTTGAATCTGGAACTACCTCGCGAATGTAAGTAAATGTTTGTTGTTGTTGTGCTTGCAGATGTCATTGCAGATGTGACGTCAATGATGTTTCTGTTGCAGTTACTTTTTCTCATTGTTCTTTTCGTAAGATAAATTATCTAATTCTTCCTGTTTTTGTCAACTTTTTTCTTCCCTTTCTTCATCATCATCATCATCATCATCATCTTCTTCTTCTTCTTCTTCTTCTTCTTCTTCTTCTTCTTCTTCTTCTTCTTCTTCTCTTTCTTCTTCTTCTTCTTCTCCTTCTTCTTCTTCTTCTCCTTCTTCTTCTTCTTCTTCTTCTCCTCCTTCTTCTTCTTCTTCTTCTTCTTCTTCTTCTTCTTCTTCTTCTTCTTCTTCTTCTTCTTCTTCTTCTTCTTCTTCTTCTCCTTCTTCTTCTTCTTCTTCTTCTTTTTCTTCTTTTTTTCTTCTTCTTCTTCCTCTTCTTCGTCTTCAGTTTCATTATTATTATTATTATTATTATTGTTATT
Source organism: Octopus bimaculoides (assembly GCF_046866305.1). Taxonomy (NCBI): domain Eukaryota; kingdom Metazoa; phylum Mollusca; class Cephalopoda; order Octopoda; family Octopodidae; genus Octopus; species Octopus bimaculoides. The sequence goes on from NC_142935.1 coordinate 73,068,910, forward strand.
ATTATTATTATTATTATTATTACTATTATGACTCCTTCGTAACACATTGTAGGTAAAAATGCACAGGAGTCTTTAGTCATCTGTCACATCACAACAATGACCTCAGACAGATAATACTTTCATTAAGATGTGCGTTGTGTCCAATAAGGCTGCTTTTTGCAAGACATCAATCTTGCATGGAAATTTCAGTTGCCATAAGAAGTTTTGACTATATTCCATATAGAAGTTTTGAATATATTCCATATTCCATAGTCTTGCCATTTCCAATTCCAATTCAGAGTACTTAGTGTTTTTTTTTTTCAACTTCTTTACTCACAACATTCATGTCATTTGGTATGGCTACATCATGCTCTGACAGTATTTGTCTCTCTTATTCAATATGACAATATCCGGCCGACGGTGCTCGATTACACGATCCGTCTGAAAATAACAGTCCCAGGGTATCGTTACTTTTTCATCCTCCTGCATAACTTTACTTGGTACATACTCATACCAGTTCTCTGTTACTTCATATTGGTATTTACAGCATGAGAGCCAATGAACATACACATTTTATCATGGCGGCGTTTGTAATTCTTTTTATGAAAGGCTATCACATCCACTTACCAAGTGGGTCACATTTTCCACACTTTTCCACAGAGTCTGCATTTCTGGGAGTCGGTATTTCACTGATTTAGTAGCGAGAGCCTGGTCTTGTGCAGCAATGAACATGCTTTCGGTGGTACGCCTCAAATCACCTGGCGCAAGCCGTGCTCATGATGCTGTATTATTCTTAACGTCTTGTGTATTCCTTTCAAACTGTCCATACATTCCAGGTTCAAGAAGGTTCTTCTTTTCTCTTCTCCTCTGCTCTTTGGTTAAACTCTTCCTTGCCCATCATTTCATCTGCATTTACACCTATATGTTATGCGGCATATTGCAGCAGGTTTTCATTACTATTTATTAAATACTCGGCAAGCGTCCTACTTTCACTCCTTATACGATGGTCTATACTAATTAGTCCTCTGCCACCATTCTTTCTTTTCATATACTGTCTGTTTACATTTGCTTTAGGGTGTTGCATCCTACGCAGCATCATCAACTTTTTCGTCCTTCTATCCATTGTTGATAATTCCTCCTTAGTCTATCTGAGGACGGACGCACTATATCTGATCACCGAAACTGCCGAGATATTCATTGCGGTAATCACATTTTTGGCATTCAGGCTGGATTTCAACATCGTCTTCACCCTTTTTTCATACGCCTCGCTGACCTTGACTTTCATTGCATCCAACTCCAAAATCCTTAAATATCTATACCCACTACCGTCGGGTTCACCCATAGTCTCTCCTGATGGTAACCGCAATCCTGTGCAGAAGGCTGCTATTATTATTATTATTATTATTGTTGTTGTTGTTGTTGTTGTTGTTGTTGTTGTTGTTGTTGTTGCTCTTCTTCTTCTTCTTCTTCTTCTTCTTCTTCTTATTATTATTATTATTATTATTATTATTATTATTATTATTATTATTATTATTATTATTATTATTATTATTATTATTAATAATAATAATAATAATAATAATAATGGCCGTCAGCTTGGCAAGTCAAACTTGACCTCACTCCGAAATTTTATAGGTGAAATCAAGGATAGCTGTTATGTCTAGCTTTGGAACTTGTTCTGTCGCGAAAAGCAAATTATTTTCTACTGATAAGTGAGTCGCTTCTCGACTTAATTTTGTATTGCAAAAAGTTTTCGATTTTCCATGGAGAAAATATCAATCGACGTAATGTCGATCGTAAGAGAGGGGAAGAAAGTGAGGATCGTCATGAAGCTGTGGTGAAAGGAGGAGTGAGCGCGACTACTATGTTGTTCCATTGGAAAAACAGAAAAGAAGCCTGTTTTTAACACGAGTGACGTTAAAATTCTTTACAAGGTAGAATATTTCAACAGAAAATTCTTAAAAGAACTAATTCTATCAACAACGACTGCGGCAGCAACAACAAAAACGCACAGTTTGAAGTGGAAAAGAGTAGAAAAAGTGTGGAAGCCAGCAACAAGAATAATAGCAGCAACAAGGCGTAGGAGTGGCAGTGTGGTAAGTAGCTTGCTTACGAACCACATGGTTCCGGGTTCAGTCCCACTGTGTGGTACCTTGGGTCTACTACTATGTCCTCGGGCCGACCAAAGCCTTGTTAGTGGATCTGGTAGACAGAAACTGAAAAAAAGCCCGTCGTATATATGTATGTATATATATATATATATATATATATATATATATATATGTGTGTGTGTGTGTGTGTGTGTGTGTGTGTGTGTGTGTGTGTGTTTACGTCCCCGTAACTTAGCAGACCAATAGAATAAGTACTAGGTTTACAAAGAATAAGTCCTGGGGTCGATGTGCTCGACTAAAGTGGTGCTCCAGCATGGCCACCGTCAAATGACTGAAACAAGTAAAATAGTAAAGGAGTAAGAGTAAATATCAACAATAATACATTGCGGGAGATACAGGAGAAAATGTTTAACATTGAAAATGAAGCCACGTCCTACACTATAAACAACCAAACAACAGCAGTAACAACAACAACAAATCTGATGCATTTTTCACCAAAATCCCTGAACAGAGATGTGTGGAGCACTCCTTCAACAGTTATTTTGATAAAAAATTCCGAAAATGCCTGCCAAAACCAAATCTTGTTTTATCTCCTTTCCGAAAGATCAGATTATGAAAAGGTCATCTATAGGTATCTTAATAAGAAGACCAGGTGGATCGAAACTCCGCCTCTAGCACAGGTACAAAAACGTCTGAAAGATATTTGAGGTTCGATTTGGCATGCCAGGAAAACTTGGGAATTTGTATCTCTCGTTGCTATATGTCATAGCAAAGAGGCAGCGAAGAAGATGGCGAAGAAGAGGCTAGGTGTTACACCTGTGGCTGTACAACCCACTAAAAGGTTTTATGTCCTAAATTAAAGAAACCACGCTTGTTGTGCAACTCCACAGCCGCATCTAGAACAACCCCATGATCGGTTCAGGATCTCTACACCGAAACTTTGGTAGTGGAAATGTTTGGCCTCCTCCTCCCACTGAAGAGCAAGCTCTTCTTAAACTTCTGCTCAGCAAACAAAGAATACTGTCTCAAATTTCGCTTTCGACCAGATTTCGCCATCTACCATCAATTCCTTAGAGAATTACTTGTAGAAGAAAGATCAGGTTTAAAGATGACAAGCAGTCACCAAAGGATCAAAATGAAAAAGGATGAGGATACAGATCCCCATTTCGAGAGCTCAACAAAAGTAACTACAAACACAAAAACCCCATCTTCGGCCCACCTCCCAGCTACTCCGACAACAGCACCAACATCAACAATAACACCAACACCAACAATTACAGTAAGATCACCATTAACTACAACAATAACAACAACAGCAACAACAGCGGCAACATCGACAATAACAACATCAACAACAACAACATCAACAAAAGTAAAGAAACACCAACCAAAACTACAACGTTTAAAAGAATATTTAAAGTCTACACAAAATGCATCGATCAATTTTAACGTGAACAAAAGCAACAGTGAGTTGATGGATCACCTAACTGAGAATAAAAATAAAATTCAAACAGAAGGCGAGGAATTTGAGATTGAAATTCTGAAATCCCCGAAAGACAAATTTTTAATTAGAACGTCTTCGGATTTTACAGAACAATACGTGAAAAATAGCAGCTAATGTGGGGATTATAAAAAGAAACTATTGATAAAAGGACTATTACAAAGACCGTTTAAAAACATTCGCCTGAAGAGGGGTCCGAAATACGCGGACTCCTCGAATATCAAGGTGAGTAATCTCTTATTTTATTTCGCCGGCTAACGAACAGGCCTGCACTGAAAGTGATGCATGTGAATGTGCGTGGCCTGGGTTCGGTTTGTAAGCTGAAACAATCTTGGGAATATATTACACTTTGATACTAGTTGGGGGTCTGAAAATTAGTTTGGACGCACGAAGGATTGCGGGGCTAGTACAGAGCAGAAAGAGCTACAAAAGCCTCGAAAACCTGTTCAGAAACTTCCAGCTGTCAGACAGATATCGACTGGATTTCCCAGATGTACTAGTGTGGACATGTAGTAAACAAAATGGGTCATTTACATCGTATGTAGAGTATTTTTAGGTCAGTGGATAGGGCAAGCGTAGATTGTCCACAATTGAAATTGGTCAGCTACGTAGACAACAAATTCTTGATCTGCACAGACGATTTAGATAGGATCTGTGAACATAGACCCGGTTACTGGAAGGTGAACGCCTCCCTCCCAACATGCAGTGACTATGCTAACCGGATTAGTGAACTAGTTAAGCGCAGACAAGAGCAATCGTCAACAACGGGTGATGGATCGCCATGAAGAGAGCTATTATAGTAGAATGGATAGCGTTTAGCAATAGAAAACAAAAGATTAGACGTAGAACTGGTTAGCAAAAGCATTGAGACCGACGTGCTAGCGGCGAAAATGGCTCTCAACCATTTCTTCGAGACGAAACACGAAGGCTATGCTGTTAAAGTAAAGTCCTGTGCTCTAAAACACAAAGTGAGTAAAGTGATTCGATGGACTCGGACAGTGGAGGCGTAACGTGGCAACACAACCACGATCAGTTCTTATATAGATCGGGACAGGCACATGCTACGAGGTTCCAAACAGATAACTGCGACTTTCCAGAAGCACTTCACGCGGCTGGTTTGGGAGGACACCTCTCTCCTCACCTTTATCTTCCGCCAACAGGTACATGCTCAGCGTAGGCCCATTCACACAGTCCGTCCACACTACTTTCACCCATCTTTCAATAAAAACACTGAAGGCAGCACTTCCCTCTACACCCTCACTTAGCTTTTCAAGTGGAAATTATTAAAGTCAATGAGGGTACACCAGGCAGATGCATCACAACTATATGTGCGTGACATGATGATCTCATATCATGCTAAACAGCGCCTGATCTTGCAGGTGGGATCCAGTTAGGTCGAGTGCCCCATTCCACTACAGAGGTCCCTGAATCAGTTTTGTTTTAAGGATGATGAACAAAACACCTATGTTTCCAAAGAAGAATTATTTAAACCCTAAAGAGCTCCTTCCAGCACATGGCTATGATGATTCCCCACTACTTCTGCTCGCAATCAGAGATGCAAATATCGCCAGCAGCCAAGGAACATGCTCAACTGGTTATGGTCAAACAACTGACAAGCAAATCTGTGGTATTGAGCAGAATATTTGCTGTAGCCCATCTTTTTATACCAAGACAAAACAATGTATATGATAACACTTCCAATCAGTTGAGATCAAAAACCACGAGAGCCACTACCTGGTACTGCAACAGGGCATTAATTATTATTATTATCATTATCATTATTATTATTATTATTATTATTATTATTATTATTATTATTACTGTTTTTGTTGTTGTTACTACTAGTACTACTACTAACATCATTATCATCATTATCATAATTTTCTCTGCACTGTCAGTAATTACTCGAGAGCTATATGTAAGTTTGCTGCTTATTCGTCCATTTAAAGATTTTTATTACTAATTATCTACGCTTCGCGCGGTTGTCTGGTTCTTTTATTTCCCGCTTCTTTGAAGCTAAAATTCGAGAGGAAAACCTTTTCAAATTTAATTTCCAAACTTATTAATGTAAAAATATGGCGTCTTCCGTAAGCAACCAAGTAGAGAATAAGGAGGAAGGTTTGTGAGTAGTGTAAAAAACAGTTTCTGGCTCTGTTTCCATCACTTAACCGATGAATGAGGATGTTATTACTTTCGAAGTTCAATGCGTTACATAACTACCATCGTCAGCGCGAAGTGTAGTAAGAAACGTAATGATGAGGACATCAATAATAGCATGTCGAGCTACGAGAGCTACAAAACTTTTCAAATGCTACGGTAACCACTATCTTCACCACTACACCAACACCGCAAATAAGAAAAATAGGAAAAAAACATTAACAAAAATATGAAAAGTCGTGGGAACTCCACTATTGTCACCGCCTCCACCACCACAACAACCGCTTCCAACACCACCGTCTCCACCACCACAACAACAATAAACGGAAACGACAGCAGAAACAGAAAGAACAATAGTTATGACAAGACACGCAAAGCTTTGTATGATGACACTGAAAGCACAACCGTCGCTAACACCGTTACTCAGGGTTTCTTCGTAATTACTATTCGTGCTTGCGAGGAAAATGTCAAAAGACTGTTGCACTCATGATCACTAGATCGTGTGTTCGACTCCAGCACCGGGTGACGCGTTGTGTTCTTCCTCCCTTTCGAGCAGCAGGAAGGAATGTTAATCTGCGCCCCTAGCCAGAGAAGTGGCGTCATTCGAAGACTAAAACAATGCAAAAGCGCCTTATGACCAGCGATGGGTGACATCTGATAGTCTGGTCGGTCACGTGACACACACGCACGCACACACACACACACACATGTACACACACAGGCAGACGCACACACGCACACACGCATACATACATGCATAGATAGAGAGAGAAATGCATAAAAGAAAGGCGACAGTAAGTTTATAGGAGTTGTATATATAATTACATTATAGAATCAAGTTTTGTCTTTATAGTCGTTTCATATCATCTATGACTGATGCTCTAAATATACATATTATGCAATGAAGTTCAAAAACATTGTAGATGCGACGACTGGCACGGATTTTCAGAGATTCGTGGGGTGAAGACACGTTATACCCAGCAGACGACACTAGCAAATAGCTGAGTAATGAACGTTTATGAGTATATGTTCAATAAAATTACCAAGATGAGAAGTGTAGAGGAGGGATTATAGCAAAAAGTATAAAGGTAATGAGAGCGGTATGGAAGGAGAAGGGTGAAGTGGCTGATGTACAGTTATCAGCTAGTAGCACAAGAAATAAAAAAAATTAGCTATAAAGTTAGAAGCTAGACAAAATGGCTATGCAGGCTAGATCAAAAGAAGCCTGTTATTTAACAACAGAAAAGAATTAGGAGTGAGATAGATATGTGGTTAGGCCAAGCGATTTCAGAAACGTATAGCAGATGCGTAGCAGACCATAAATCATAGTAGACCGGGAATAAGTAAGAAGAAGAAAAAACAATAAAAAGATTAAAATGATGAAAAAGACGCTAACAGGATATAGAAAAGAACATTGTAAAGTGCATCTGCCATTTTGAGTATAAAAGTTAGTTATACGAGAGGGGGAGGTAGGAGATATGTTGGCACATTACTAAGAGAAGGGGGGATAAGGAGAGACACTAGGAGGTGTATAGACATGATGAGAACATTCCTAAATGTAAGCAAGTATTACAGTTTAAAAGATTAATATTAAGGGCGAAGTATAAGAGCGGTGGAGTTGTGCAGAATAGAAAGGTTTTATTATTTCGGTCAATGACAATGATTTATGCAAAGTATATCGTTAAAAACATGAGGTAATTACATAAGAGAAGCGACAAATGATACCTTTATTCTCACGTAATATACCTAGGACCCTGAACGTACTTGGAAAGCCTTCCACATTTTTTTAAAAATTAAAATATATCATCTCTTTTGAAAATAGCACAAAGTAACCAGTTTATTGAACGTTAAGTTAGATTTAAACCTTAATTTTGCTATCCTTGATATAAGCATAATGAACCCTCACAATATATTAATCCCTAATCTAATCACCTAATATATGTTTTAAATAGTGTCGTCAAAGTTATTTTCATTTGGATCACCAACCTCTCTGCTAATGAGAACATTCTCAACAACCGCATCCCCTGCTACATCCAGGTCTTCCTCACTCGTGGATTTTCGGAAATGTCCTACGTTCCCAACCATACGCTGAAAAACAAGTTAGAATTATTGATTCTACATCACAATAATTCTACATCTAAATTTACCTTTGTGACTAAGCCCAACAACACAGCCCACTACTTCTTGTATCAATAACATTTCTACTAAGTATGAAAGTCTGTCTGCAATATAAGGTGCACGTCTCGGTCGTCTCAGATTAGCAACCCTCACCTAACGTGTGGTACATAAAATACGAAGAATAGAAGGCGCGAGGCATCCTTCTGACTTGGAAGGCACCACTTGTTTTCTTAACGAAACACTTTCAAACTTAGGACACTGGTAGAATGTGTCCTATAAAAATATCTTTTACTCTCAGTGTTATTGAGAAAATTTTATCTTTTTAAAGTTATTTCGTGTTAAAATTGTCGTATTTCGGTAATTTCGTGTATTGAGTTGAAAATCGTTACTGCTGTGGAATGTAAACAACACGTTCTAGCGGTGTAATGGGATCTTTTCCCTTGAATAAAATTAGTGCCGTTGTTTATCAACAACAACTATCGGCGGTACTGTCATTTATGACATCGTTTGTGCGTTTGTACTGTTTTTTATTTAATGCAGTCTGCTTGATCCGATTTGATTGTTTGACGGCACTGGTTTCAGTTTCTTTATTTAATTCAGCCTTACTGCCAAGTTCCCTTGCGAATTTGCAACCTTTACCTTGACAATAAAATGTTATTTTTGCAGCTTTCGTGTCTGCACACAAACCGCAGCGTCCAGTCCTCTGTTCCAGGTAAGTACCTGCCCATTGCTATTGTAGAGTTACTATAGCAGAGTTCTACTTTCATCATTCCTCTTCCTCCATTACTTCTAGATATGTACAGACGATCAACGTCTGCTTTTAGGTGGTCATGTTCTTAGATGTTAGTAGTTTTCTTGTCTTCCCGTTCAGGCGTTGGAGCTCTGTAAGATGTCAGTTAATGATATTAAAACTATATTGGACTGCTGGAAGTGCCAGGATGTTAATGGTTTCCATGCGATTTTTCGAGTTGAGTTCAGTTTTCAGTATGAGTTTTATTCTCCTGTAATACTCCTTTCTACTAGTAGCATGTTTTATACCATCTCCTTCGTTTATCCCCAGGTATTTATAACTTTCTTGTGGGTCAAGAGCCTTAATGTTAGTGTCGGTATCTAATTTAATGGAAGCTGTTTGCCTGTGCTTACCTCTTACGAAAGTTGCTTTAGCATACTTATCAAAGCCAAAATCCATCCTGATGCCATTGCTGAGCTCTATAACAGTTGTTAGCAGCCCTACTAGCTCTTCGTCATTTCTAGAAAACATTTACAGATCGTCCATATAAAATAAATCATTTACTATGGTATTATAAAATTTGAACCCATACCCGGTGTTTCTCGGTTCGTTTGAGAGTGGGATTAGATTATTGCTATTATTATTTTCTCTTTATCATAGATTTTGTTGGAGCTCCTGGTATCTTGCATGCGTAGCGGACTTACTACCTATAGCCTACGGTACCAGGCTATTTGTTCTTTTCAGCTATCTAATACATCGCTGATTCTTTTGACCGTGCCAAGGAAGCAAACCTTTTGTAACAGATCTACTAGTCATTCTATTCCAATTTCCTTTACATTCTTCTTGGTGCTTTCTGAGACTGTTCCCAAGGACCTAACCATAATTGGTACTATATTCACCTTCATTTTCCATAGCCCCGATTCTATCTTTGTTTTCGCCTTCCTTCTTGATCATTCGTGGGTCAAAGAGGGATGCAGCATCAACTATATAGCATATATGGTGCACCTTGTCCACCACTACTAGGTCCGGTTTGTTATGCTCTAGCACCTGATTTGTTTGGATTGTGAATTCTCGGAGGACCTTGCTAGTCTTCGACTCCGCCACTCCCTCTGGATTGTGTTCATACCATCTCCTGCCTCTCTCTAGCCCCCACTTTTCGCACAGTTTCCAATGAAGCACTTTATGTACCTGGTCGTGTTGCCACATCACAGATGCGGTACAGCAGAGATACTTGCCCATTCCTAAGGTTGACCCTCCAGTTCGTGGCCAAAGCTTGCATTCTTCTTCTTCTTCTTCTTTTTCTTCTTCTTCTTCTTCTTCTTCTTCTTCTTCTTCTTCTTCTTCTTCTTATTATTATTATTATTATTATTATTATTATTATTATTATTATTATTATTATTATTATTATTATTCAGTAGTTTTATTTTTATAACGTGCTTTCACTTCACTACCGAGCGCAGCTCTGTGCGCCTTGGGTATGTGCTGTGGTTTGCTGTGGTGCTCTTATGTTTACTGTATTGAAAGTGTTTTGCGTAGAATGTGTGCAGTACCCAGTAGTGCAATTTTCTGTATGTTATATATATTTGTAAGTCCTGGTGTCTTTGTTATGTATTTGTCTGAATATTTTTTTATTATACCTAAGGCACCTACTATGATAGGAATTGTTTCTGTTTTTAGATTCCACATTCGAGTTATCTCTATTTCCAGGTCTTTGTATTTTGAAAGTTTTTCCATTTCTTTTAGAGAAACGTTGTCATCTGCTGGTATTGAAACATCAATTAGAAGGCATTTTTTTCCTTCATGATCTTTGACAACTATATCTGGTCTATTTGCCTTAATTTCTCTATCTGTGTGTATTGGCATATCCCAGAGTATGGTTGCTTTCTCGTTTTCTGTGACCTTTTCTGGCGTGTGTTTATACCATCTTTTTTCTGTTGCTATTCCATAATGTTGGCATAGCTTCCAGTGTATATAGGTCCCAGCTCTGTCGTGTCTGTGAATATATTCCTTCTTAGCCAGGACTGGGCAGCCAGAGATAATATGATTTATTGTTTCTTGTCGATCTCCACATATTCTACAGTTACTTGTTATATTTCTTTTCATTATGTGTTTTTGGTAATTTCTGGTGGGGAGGCTTTGGTCTTGTGCAGCAATTAAAAATCCTTCAGTCTCTGCTTTGAGTCCTGAGCTTCTCAGCCATTGCTGGGATTTTTCTCTGTCTATTTCTTTCGCATTTAGTTTAGCCCAGTATTTACCATGTAGGGGCTTTTCTTGCCATCGTTTTATCATGGTCCGTTGCTGTTCTAGTTTTAGTTTGGATTTCATTTGTTTTATAGCTTTTGTTGTTTCTTCTTCTTCTTCGTATTTGTTAGGTAGATTGATTTCTTGTTTGTATTTGTCAGCTTCCTTAAATACTGAAAACAGTTTTTTGTTTTGCTCGTGTTTTGTGGCTATTTGTATTAGTTTCCCTTGCTTCTGGAGTAGGTATTTTTGCAGTCCTATGGTGGTTATTTTATAATAGTTTTCTAGCTGTATAAGACCCCTGCCACCTTCTGTGCGTTGTATATATAGCCTTTCTATGTCAGATTTTGGGTGGTGCATCCTATATCCTGTCATTATTTTTCTTGTTTTTCTGTCTATTTTACATAGTTCGTTTAGTGTCCAGTTAAGGATGTTGTAGCTGTAGCTTATAACTGGGACAGCTAAAGTGTTGATACCTATTATCTTGTTTTTAGCATTGAGCTCTGTTTTTAGTATTGATCTAACTCGTCTGTAGTACTCTTTCTTTATTTTTTCTTTCATTTGTGTATGTTGTATCCTATCTAGTTCATTGACTCCTAAATACTTATATGGTTGGCTTTCGTCTAGTTCTCTTATTTCATTGGCTTTATCTAGTGTTATATTGCTACTTTTAACTAATTTTCCTCTTTTCAGGGTTGCTTTGGCACATTTTTCTAATCCGAATTTCATTTCTATTATTATTATTATTATTATTATTATTATTATTATTATTATTATTATTATTATTATTATTATTATTATTTTATGTTTGACTTTTGTTTTGCATTTGTACAAGTTGGATCCAAGTCTCACCCAGAGACTTCAAGAGACAACAAGTTAGAAGTTCATGTAGGTGTTATGCCTAGGGTACCATATATTTGGATTTGTACAGTTTTGTTCAAGTGAATGTTTAAGAAACCATAAGAAAATTATGTGTTTGCTTTAAAATTTGAGATCACATAGACAGTATTTTACGTAGGATATGGGCAGTTCCCATGAGCACTATCTTTTGAACTTCAGCCATTTTGGGGTTTCCTGGTATCTGAGCTAGGTAGTAATCAGCCCGTTTCGCTGTCATTCCCAGGGCACCTATGACAATAGGTATTGTTTTCGTCTTCAGATTCCACATTTTGCTAATTTCTATTTCAAGATCTTTATATTTGCTCAGTTTTTGGTAGGTCTTCACAGATACGTTTATATCGATTGGGACAGTCATATCAATGAGGAGGCATGATTTTTGTCTGAAGTCTTTCAGTATGATGTCTGGCCTATTTGCGTCTATCTTTCTGTCAGTTTGAATGGTGAAGTTCCAGAGGAGTGCAATGTGATCATTTTCAAGTACTGGGGGTAGTTTGTGTTCCCACCAGTTTTTATCATGGGGCAAGTCCAGGTTTTTGCATATTACCCAGTGAATATATTGTGCAGCTCTATCATGCCTGTTGAGATACTCTGTAGGCGCAAGCAGACTGCACATGGAGACAACATGATCGATGGTCTCATTTTGTTGTTGGCATATACGACATAGTGGGGAGCTGCCGTTCTTTAATATGTTGGCCTGGTAGTTCTTTGTAGGTAGGCATTGATCTTGGGCTGCTATGATAAACCCCTCTGTTTCTGATTTCAAGCCAGAGGCCATTAACCATTGGTTGGTAAGGGCTTTGTCAATATCTGCATTATTCGCTCTCTTTGGGTATTTGCCATTGAGAGGTTTTCCATGCCATTTTTCAGTTATAATATCTAAGGCAGCAATTTTTGCACGGGTTTTCAAGCGCTTAGCTTTTTCTGCAGGTGTTTCTAGTTCGTCTAATTCTTGAGTTTGTTGCAATTGGAATTCACTTAGATAGTCCTTTGCCTGTTTTGTTACTGTGTAAGATGCTTTCTTGCTTTCATGTTTTAAGACACGTTTTAGCATCCAGTACTCAGAGTTTTTCAGATCGGTGTCTAGGCCAATTGTGGCTACCTTCATTGATAATGCCAGCTGTAGAAGTCCTCGGCCTCCCTCTTTTCTTGGTAGATAAAGACGTTCTATATCTGCCTTAGGGTGGTGCATTCTATGCATTGTCAACAGTTTTCGTATTTTTCTGTCAACATTACATATTTCAGTAATTGACCAGTTAACGATATTGAAACTGTAAGTCATGACTGGTATGGCTAGAACATTGATCGCGTCGATCCTGTTTCTCGCGTTCAGCTCTGTCTTCAGTATTGCTCTCACCCTGCGATAACATTCTCTTCTGATCCTTTCCCTCATCACTGATTGCTTGATATTGTCCCCTTCAATTACCCCTAGGTATTTGTAGCTCTCCGCTGGTTCTAACTCTTTTATGACATTTTGCTGGTCAAGGTTCACATTAGATGTAATTGTCATTTTTCGTTTGATAAAGGTGGCTTTTGCACATTTATCAAGGCCAAATTGCATCCTGATGTCATCACTGAATTGTTTAACAATCGCTAGTAGGCCTTTGAGTTGTTGGTCATTTTTTGCAAAGAGTTTTAAATCATCCATGTAAATTAGATGATTTATATTTTTATCAAATATTTTATAACCATACGGTGCATCATTGAGCAAGTTTGAGAGCGGTATTAGGGCTAGACAGAAGAGGAGTGGTGATAGTGAGTCACCCTGGAAAATGCCACGTTAAGTTCTTACATCTCCAGGATTTAGAGATTCATTGTCATTGTTCAACATCAGTGTGGTTCTCCATGATCTCATACTTACAGATAAAAGGTTTCGCAGAGTAGGAGCTATTTTATACATTTCCAGACATTTCCTAATCCAGCTATGTGGTAGGCTTTCAAAGGCCTTTTTATAGTCTATCCAGGCTATTGACAAGTTTTGTGTCGCTTGTGACAATCTTCTAAGATCATCTTATTGATGAGTAGCTGATCTTTACAACCATAACATCCACGTTTACATCCCTTTTGTTCATTAGGGAATATGCTACTTTCTATTAAAAAAACTATAGGTGTACTCGGTTAGGACAGATGTTAGTGTCTTATACATTGTTGTTAAGCAGGTTATGGGGCGATAATTTTTTGGTTCGTTTGTTTCCTCATTTTTTGGAAGCAGGAATGTTAAACCATTAACTAACCAAGAGGGCATCAAACTAGGATTTTGCAAAACATCGTTGTAAAGTTTTGTTAGCAGTTCATGGCTTTCTGGGAAGGCATTCAACCAGAAGTTAGGAATTTTATCTTTTCCTGGAGACTTCCATTTGCTTGACTTCCTGAGAGCAGATCTTATATCTTCTACCTTGACCGCCTCCCACTTTTGCTCCTCTAAGGAGTCTAGGTCTGTATATATTCTATCAATCCAAGGGGCCTTTTCATTGTGTGTTTTATCTTCTGCCCAGAATTTATTCCAAAATTCTTGCACCTCTTCTTTTGATGCGACAGACTTTATTATTACTGGTGTTTTCCCTATCTTCCTGTTGAAATTTTTTGGGTTATTTTTGAACATGTTATTATCTCGGAAGAATCTAACACGCTTTTCATACCTTGCTATGCGGGCAGCTTTAGCACATACCTTTTGCTAGATGGTTTGTATGGTGTCATCAATGTCAACTATGGTTTTCATATTATATTTTTTCTTTAGTTTTTGGGTCTTTGTAGGTTTGATACTCTTGTCAAATTTAAGGTTTTTCAAACATTCTATGTCAGATCTAAGCAGCTTAATTTGGTGTTGAATGCGTTCTTGCCAAGAAGGCTTTTTGTGCGAGTGTTGTTATTATTATTATTATTATTATTATCATTATTATTATTATTATTATTATTATTATTCAGTAGTTTTATTTTTATAACGTGCTTTCACTTCACTACCGAGCGCAGCTCTGTGCGCCTTGGGTATGTGCTGTGGTTTGCTGTGGTGCTCTTATGTTTACTGTATTGAAAGTGTTTTGCGTAGAATGTGTGCAGTACCCAGTAGTGCAATTTTCTGTATGTTATATATATTTGTAAGTCCTGGTGTTTTTGTTATGTATTTGTCTGAATATTTTTTTATTATACCTAAGGCACCTACTATGATAGGAATTGTTTCTGTTTTTAGATTCCACATTCGAGTTATCTCTATTTCCAGGTCTTTGTATTTTGAAAGTTTTTCCATTTCTTTTAGAGAAACGTTGTCATCTGCTGGTATTGAAACATCAATTAGAAGGCATTTTTTTCCTTCATGATCTTTGTCAACTATATCTGGTCTATTTGCCTTAATTTCTCTATCTGTGTGTATTGGCATATCCCAGAGTATGGTTGCTTTCTCGTTTTCTGTGACCTTTTCTGGCGTGTGTTTATACCATCTTTTTTCTGTTGCTATTCCATAATGTTGGCATAGCTTCCAGTGTATATAGGTCCCAGCTCTGTCGTGTCTGTGAATATATTCCTTCTTAGCCAGGACTGGGCAGCCAGAGATAATATGATTTATTGTTTCTTGTCGATCTCCACATATTCTACAGTTACTTGTTATATTTCTTTTCATTATGTGTTTTTGGTAATTTCTGGTGGGGAGGCTTTGGTCTTGTGCAGCAATTAAAAATCCTTCAGTCTCTGCTTTGAGTCCTGAGCTTCTCAGCCATTGCTGGGATTTTTCTCTGTCTATTTCTTTCGCATTTAGTTTAGCCCAGTATTTACCATGTAGGGGCTTTTCTTGCCATCGTTTTATCATGGTCCGTTGCTGTTCTAGTTTTAGTTTGGATTTCATTTGTTTTATAGCTTTTGTTGTTTCTTCTTCTTCTTCTTCTTCGTATTTGTTAGGTAGATTGATTTCTTGTTTGTATTTGTCAGCTTCCTTAAATACTGAAAACAGTTTTTTGTTTTGCTCGTGTTTTGTGGCTATTTGTATTAGTTTCCCTTGCTTCTGGAGTAGGTATTTTTGCAGTCCTATGGTGGTTATTTTATAATAGTTTTCTAGCTGTATAAGACCCCTGCCACCTTCTGTGCGTTGTATATATAGCCTTTCTATGTCAGATTTTGGGTGGTGCATCCTATATCCTGTCATTATTTTTCTTGTTTTCCTGTCTATTTTACATAGTTCGTTTAGTGTCCAGTTAAGGATGTTGTAGCTGTAGCTTATAACTGGGACAGCTAAAGTGTTGATACCCATTATCTTGTTTTTAGCATTGAGCTCTGTTTTTAGTAGTGATCTAACTCGTCTATAGTACTCTTTCTTTATTTTTTCTTTCATTTGTGTATGTTGTATCCTATCTAGTTCATTGACTCCTAAATACTTATATGGTTGGCTTTCGTCTAGTTCTCTTATTTCATTGGCTTTATCTAGTGTTATATTGCTACTTTTAACTAATTTTCCTCTTTTCAGGGTTGCTTTGGCACATTTTTCTAATCCGAATTTCATTTCTATTTCCTTGGTAAAGCCGTGTACTGTCTGTAGTAGTGTTTCTAGCTCTTTGTCGTTTTTTGCATATAATTTTAGGTCATCCATATATAGAAGGTGGCTGACTGTTTTTCCATAGCATTTGTAACCGCATCCAGTTCTATTTAGCAATTCTGTTAAAGGTGTGAGTGCCAGGCAGAACAGGAGTGGAGAGAACGTGTCTCCCTGGAACATTCCTCTTCTAATGGGGATGGCTTTCGTTTTCACAAGTCCCTCTTTTGTTTGGAGCTGTAGCACTGTCTGCCATTTGTTCATTGAGTGCTCTATGTATTTTATGATAATTGGTGCCACCTTGTTTATGGCTAGTGTTTCCAGAATCCACGTGTGGGGAACACTGTCGAAAGCCTTTTGGTAGTCCACCCAGGCCATACTGAGGCCTTTCTTCTTTCTGCGGCTGTCTTCAGTTATGGCTTTATTGATCAATAATTGATCTTTACAGCCGTATGAGCCCTTGCAGCATCCCTTCTGCTCTTCTGGAAACAGGTTGTTATTTTCCAGGTGTTTACTCACTCTCTGCGATATTATTGCAGTAAAGGCTTTGTAGATCGTAGGGAGACAGGTTATAGGTCTATAGTTTTGTGGTTTCTCCGTTTCCGTGGATTTGGGGATTAAGATGGTTTTCCCTTTTGTGAGCCATTCAGGCATTGTTTCTGGATCTGCTATTATGTTGTTAAAGATTTCTGCCAGCTTTTTATGCATTGCTGGCAGGTGTTTTAACCAGAAATTGGGGATCTTGTCGTGTCCAGGTGCTTTCCAGTTGCTTAGTCTTTGCAGTGTCTGGGTGACCTCTTCAGTTGTTATAGGGGCCCAGAGTTGCTCAGGTGCTAAGTTCGTTGTTTTAATGGTCCTTTTTTGGGGTTGTTGCTTCACCGACCATATTTGTTTCCAGAATTTCTCTAGTTCTTCTGCTGTTGGTGCTGAAGTAATGTCTATTTTATTTTTACCCAGTTCTTGGTAGAGTTTTTTGGGGTTGGATTTGAACTGTTTGTTTTGTTCAAAGAAACGTTGGCGTTTCTCATACCGGCGGATCCTCTGTGCTTTGGCAAGGATGTCTTGCTTTAGTTTTTCTTTTGCCTCAGGTAAGTCTTTTTCTGTAATGCTGTATTTGTACAGTATTTTTGTTTTCTTCTTGTTACTTAGTAGTGTTGATTGTTTACTAATTTCGTTGAGAATCGATAAATCTTTTCTCTTTTTTTTAATTTTGTTCTGGATGTTATTTATCCACAAGGTCTCTTTGGGTGGTAGAACTCCTGTTCGGATGGGTTTGAGTGAGTATCCTGCTTCTTTTGTGGCTGCAGTGGCTGCCGCATATATCATGTCATTTAGCTCAGTGATATTGCCTGTTGTTTCTGTGGTTGTTAGTTCCGTGACGGCCAGGTTTATGCTATTTATTATTGATGTTGTTTTATTGTCTATTTTGATTTTTGGGAGATATAATCTGTGGTCCATTCTAAGATCTGTGGTTTTCAGTTCTTCGGTTATTTTCATTTTCATAGTATCGTAATTATTAGGTTTCCCTTCGTTATTTCCAGGCTTTATATTTGTTTTGCCTTCCTTTTCATTCATATGTTTGTCTGTGGTGTTCTGGATTGGTGCTTTTTGTACACTATTAAACATCTCTACGGTCTGGGTTTGTTGTTTTTTGTTTACTTCGTTTTTGCCGGGCATGTTACGTTTGTCCTCGTGTTTTGCTATCTCAGTGTTTATATTATTATTTGGCATTGCTGTGTGACTACTATCTAGATTTTCCTGATGTATTTTTTCTTTCAAATGTTCTATTTCTATTTCTGATATTTTTTTTGCTTTTAGAATATATCTTCTTATGTTAGCTAGTTTGTTAGGGTTCATTGTTTTATCGAGGTCTATATTTACATTATTTTTCTTCCATGTTTTATATGTATGTGTTGTTGCGTTTTCGTTTTTTGGGTAGAGTACTGCTGTGAAATAGGCGTGTAGGATCGAAATGTGTTCCTCACGTGTCCATTTATGCCGTTTTGGTTTTGTTTGCGGGACATGAGGAACAACGTCCGGCCCTTTATTTTGACGGTCGTCGTTTTCGTAGGGTACCGGTTCGTTTATTTCTGTTGTCAGATTGTTTTGCACGTTCATATCTTCGTATTTTTTTCTTAACAAGCTTACAGTACGTACTTCTCGGTTGTTATTCTTGGGTGAAATAATACCGGTGTTATTTAATATGTTTGTAATTTTTTTGTACATGGTGTTTTGGGGTTCGGAGATGGTCTGATTTTTATGTAACACGTGTGTTTACGATCGCTGTGCGGGTAGTGGAGGTATCAAGTTAAAATACATCATTATATTTGTAAAAATAGAGATAAATTTCAATGAGTATTACTTACTCGGATATATTATTATTATTATTATTATTATTATTATTATTATTAATATCATTATTATTATTATTATTATTATTATTATTATTATTATTATTATTATTATTATTATTATTATTATTATTATTATTATTATTATTATTATTATTATTCAGTAGTTTTATTTTTATAACGTGCTTTCACTTCACTACCGAGCGCAGCTCTGTGGCGCCTTGGGTATGTGCTGTGGTTTGCTGTGGTGCTCTTATGTTTACTGTATTGAAAGTGTTTTGCGTAGAATGTGTGCAGTACCCAGTAGTGCAATTTTCTGTATGTTATATATATTTGTAAGTCCTGCTATTTTTGTTATGTATTTGTCTGAATATTTTTTTATTATACCTAAGGCACCTACTATGATAGGAATTGTTTCTGTTTTTAGATTCCACATTCGAGTTATCTCTATTTCCAGGTCTTTGTATTTTGAAAGTTTTTCCATTTCTTTTAGAGAAACGTTGTCATCTGCTGGTATTGATACATCAATTAGAAAGCATTTTTTTTCTTCATGATCTTTGTCAACTATATCTGGTCTATTTGCCTTAATTTCTCTATCTGTGTGTATTGGCATATCCCAGAGTATGGTTGCTTTCTCGTTTTCTGTGACCTTTTCTGGCGTGTGTTTATACCATCTTTTTTCTGTTGTTATTCCATAATGTTGGCATAGTTTCCAGTGTATATATGTCCCAGCTCTGTCGTGTCTGTGAATATATTCCTTCTTAGCCAGGACTGGGCAGCCAGAGATAATATGATTTATTGTTTCTTGTCGATCTCCACATATTCTACAGTTACTTGTTATATTTCTTTTCATTATGTGTTTTTGGTAATTTCTGGTGGGGAGGCTTTGGTCTTGTGCAGCAATTAAAAATCCTTCATTATTATTATTATTATTATTATTATTATTATTATTATTATTATTAATATTATTATTATTATTATTATTATTATTATTATTAATATTATTATTATTATTATTATTATTGTTATTATTATCATTGTTCAGTAGTTCTATTTTTATAACGTGCTTTCACTTCTCTACCGAGCGCAGCTCTGCGCGCCTTGGGTATGTGCTGTGGTTTGCTCTGATGCTCTTATGGTTACTGTATTGAAAGTGTTTGCGTAGGATGTGTGCAGCGCCCAGTAGTGCAATTTTCTGTATGTTACAAATATTTGTAAGTCCTGGTGTTTTTGTTATGTATTTGTCTGAATATTTTTTTATTATACCTAAGGCACCTACTATGATAGGAATTGTTTCTGTTTTTATATTCCACATTCGAGTTACCTCTATTTCCAGGTATTTGTATTTTGAAAGTTTTTCCATTTCTTTTAGGGAAACGTTGTCATCTGCTGGTATTGATACGTCAATTATTATTATTATTATTATTATCATTATTATTATTATTAGTCAAAACGAGGAGCGCGATTTTAGATGTTTTATTTTTTGAACAACATTTCGACAGAACGTCTGTCTTTCTCAAGTTCAAACCAAAAGGTGATTGAAAATTCAAAATTTCAGAAACCAAACGTAAACTATGAACGTGAGTAATCAGCGTCCATTTCTGTGATTGTTTTGCTAGAAACCATGGCTTTAAGTCCAATATAAAATTTACGTCTAGTTTTTCAAAAACTAGCGTTGAATTTTTGGACACGAAAGTCAAGTTTTCTGGAGGCAGAATAATGAGAGAGTTATTTTGCAAGCCAACGTCATCCCACATATATCTCCACCGCCGCTCCGATCATCCACATCATCTTATTCGGTCAAATCCGAAATCCCAATTTTTGAGGATAAAACGGATTTGCACTGACATAGGGGATTACTGGAAACATGCAAATGCTTTTGTATGTCATTATGTTAAACGAGGCTACAGTGAATCACGTTTAAAGGAAATAGCAAGTGAAATAGCTAAGATTAGAAAAGATAGTAAAACCTACACGCTTAATCTTAGTAAACAAAATACAACAGATTACAGAATTCCTTTAGTGATTAACTGGCACCGACGTTTCGCTGGCATTTCAAAAGTGTTGCATGAAAGTTACCAACATGTGGTGAAAAAATATCCCAGTTTCAAACAAACATTTCCTCAGCCGCCCATTGTAGCCTTTCGACGGAATAAGAACATAAAATAATTATTGACCTCTATATCTGACTCCAAGAAAACGAACATTGGAGTATCTACATGCTGTACCTTAAAGAACAGCCGCAAGAGAGGTAAGCCCTGTTCATTGTGCAACAACATGAGTGAAGTGAATACCATCAAAAATCATAATAGATATGTTATGATTTATACAGAAGGGGGAACCTGCAAAGATTCCCATTTAGTGTACGGTGCAGAATGCACGAAACATAACTTGATTTATGTTGGTTGTACAACGGAACAATTAAACAAAAGGTTTAATGGGCACAGATTCGACGTCAGGCACAAGAACAGTAGTTCAACAGAACTTGCTGAACATTTCGTTTCAAGCGGCTGCAATTTTGAAGAAGATTTGAAAGTGCACATTCTCAAAAAATATCCTGAATGTACCCCACTTTCACTTCTCAGAATGTATGAGGAGAAATATGTTTGCGGGTTATTGACATCACGCCCTGGAGGAATGAATAAGATGACAGGAGAATATCATCAAATTTATACAAAACTGTTTGATTGAATAGTCTTCTTTCTCTCTTTTTCTTTTCTTTTTCTGTCGTCTTCCTTTTTCTTTTTCTTTCTTTCTTTCTGCTTATTAAAAAAACTGACAAAATCTGATGATGTCATTCTATCAACGTATGGACGCTGATTACTCACGTTCAGTTTACGTTTGGTTTCTGAAATTTTGAATTTTCAATCACCTTTTGGTTTGAACTTGAGAAAGACAGACGTTCTGTCGAAATGTTGTTCAAAAAATAAAGCATCTAAAATCGCGCTCTTCGTTTTGACTATTTACCTTCGTGAAGAGTTACGTCAATCCTTTTTTTAAAAATATTATTATTATTATTATTATTATTATTATTATTATTATTATTATTATTATTATTGTTATTATTATTATCTTCATTATTATTACGCTCGTCTTTCGGTTTTGTTTCCATTTCCTGCTGAGTGTCTTCCTTACACCTAGGGAAAAGACGCTCGCTGTAAACAATGGTAGGCCATTTAAATAAACATACCAGATTGTTTATTTACAAAGTCATGTGAGAGAGAAAAAGTGGAAGAAAAAAAGGGAAGAAGAAAAAATTCAAAAAATATACGAAATAAAATGGAGAATAAAACAAAGAAAACAAAGTGGGAAAAAGAAAGAAAATTCACTACGCCAATGTTCTTCTCAATACCATTTAATACAATGCACTTCTTTCATGGATGGTAAGCCGGAGATCATCCTCACATAAGTTTTAGTTCCTTTTTTGATCATTTCAAGTACTTCTACAATCATTGATATTGTAACCGTCATGAGATACTATTTTTATTTCCATTTTAAATCAGCAAATCTTTGTATTTTCTTAGCTTATCAAATTCTTTTGCTGAGATATTATGATTACAAGGTATGCTCATGTTTATCAATAAACAGACTTTATTGTTTACATCTTTCACAACATCTGGTTTATTAGCCTTGATTATACGGTGTGTATGTACTGGAAAGTCCCAAATGATCGTTACATTTTCTCCCTCAGTTGCAGCCTCAGTGTGGTGCTTGTACTATTTGTCAGCAGTTTTAATTTTATATTGCAAACATACTATCCAGAGCAGATGTGGACCAACTCTGCCATGTCTTGATTTGTACTCTATAGATGCCAAAACTTTACACCTAGAAATTATGTGTCCACTGTTTCAATTTCATTGTTACAGCATTGGCACTTTGCGTCTACTTCGTTTATCTTCACAATGGCTTAGTGGTTACGGGTCAATAAGCTCTGATCTTGAGCAGCTAAGATAAAGTTTTCGCTCTCTGCCTTTGCCATTGATTTCACCTTATTTGCAACAAGTCGCCACATTTCCATCATGCTGTTCAACCTAGGTGTTAAGCATTAACTCGCTTACATATTTTATGCTCTCCTTCATGACAGAATGAAGTTTCTTATACCTCTTAAGATTTTCAACAAGCTTTAGCATTCAGTCGTTAGTTGTTTCAAGATATTTGGCCAGTCCATCCGTGGTGGTTTTCTAAGAGATTTCAAATTGGATCAAATGGGTTCTTTCTTGAGCTCTGGGTAGGTAAATATGATCTACGTCTGCTTTTCAGTGGCGCATCTCATTACAAGTCAGCAGTGTTCTCCATATTTGATAAGAGTGTGCGGTATGTTTGTCTTCAGACGGCATACCTAATGCATAACAATAAGCGTATATTCTTAATACTCTTCTCAGGTCCAGTTGATCCACTTACATTTTTCTTTCTGTATTGGCTGTGGTGGGGAACTTGAAGAGCTCGAGTTGGGGAAGTTCCAATTCAAGTGACCATCCAGGTTCGTATTCAGAGAAGTGGCTGTGCCAGTGAATGACTTTTCCACCTCAAGCCGGCTCTCTCTTGGGGGCCGCGCTTCTAGTTTAACCATAGTACAAAGGATTTGGTGTACGTACTGTTTTAATTTTCCTTTTTGTTTCGTAAGACATTTTTGTGCTATATTAACATTATCAGCATTGAGCCCTGTGTAGCTGATGTAGAAAGTGTTATTTTCTCTGCCGCCATTGTCAACTCTGCCATTATTAACGTTACAATTACATTTAGTTTGCTATTACAACAGTAGTGGTCATCGTTAGTTACCACCAATATTGCCGTTGCCTCTTTCCTTGCGGCTACCCTTTGTAGCCATGACAACAGTGTAGCCGTTTTCATAATTTTTTAAGAGCAAACTGCAGAATTTAGTTTAAGTCTGCCAGTTCTTACTACTGTGTAGTATTGTTAAATATTGTTCAGTTTCGACTTTAACTTTGTACGTGAGATAATCATAAATGCGTGAGAGTTGTTGGGGGATAGAAGGAGGAAAAGAATCAATTTGGTGGCCACACAGTCAAATACCACCAGTCTGTGGATACGTTCAGCAGAAGGTGAGAATGAGATCAACAATGGCATGTAGAGGTTAAATATGTGTTTACTACTACCAACTCACATTTTCTGTTTTACTTACTGATAGAAATAATGTAAGAAGCCTGACGTATATATATAAAAGTGTGTATGTGTGTGTGTGCGTGTTTGTGTGTTTCTGTGTGTCTGTGTGTCTGTCTGTGTGTCTGTGTGTTTGTGTTTGTCCCTCTGTCAACACTACTTGACAACTAGTGGTGGTGTGTTTACGTCCCCGTAACATATTCGTTTAGCAAAAAAAGAACCGATAGAATAAGTACTAGGCTTAAAACGGAAGTCTTGGGGTCGACTAAAACCCTTCAGAGCGCGGTGCCCCAGCATGGCTGATGTCAAATGAAACAAGTAAAAGAATAAAAGACGTTGTATATATTTATATACATATATATATGTATGTGTATATATATATATATATATATATATATATATATATATATATATATATATATATATATATATATATATATATGTATATATATATATATATATACTGATTTTGCATCTTTCTTTTCTTTTTATTGCTTTTGCTGTGATTTAGAGTTTTTCGTAATTGTGAAGTGTGTAAATATTGACAGTGGCTTATCTCCTACGTTTTTTATCAGTTCTGGAGTATTTAGCGGAGCTACACATCTATTATTATTACACTAGTGCATGCTAATTTAGTTAGCAGGCATTGTTTCTTGATGATGGGTAACAAGTCTCAAATCTCAAGGATCTCCTTTGCAGAATACTGGTTGGTGCTTTTCTGCCGGCCGACAGTATGAGTTTCAGATCTAGTCTCTTTCAATCTTTTAGATAGCATTTTAAATGTTGTTTCAAGTGCACCAATTATTAGAGGAATAAATTCTTGCTTTGTATTCCACAGTATTCTTAGCACTCTGGATGTATCTTGGTATTTCTGAATTGTTTCCGTTTCTTGTGTATCTATTCTGCTATCATAGGGCATTTCAAAAGACATTATCATGCACTGCTTGTTTATTTTGTCCTCTATAATCATGTTTAGTCTTCTTATCTCAGTAGTATGGTAAGTCTTTATGGAGAAGTCCGGCAATATTTTGTAATTTGCATTTTGTATCACAGCCTCTGGTTCGTGTTCATTCCACTATTCTGTTGTTTAGGAGCCACATACTCGTCTAATATCCCACGATACTCTTTTCACTACACAGTTATGTCTGCGCTTGCATTTCCTCAGTGCTAGTATACTGCACTCACTCAAAATGTGATTGATTCTCTCGTCTCATTTCCTACAGATTCCATATTTGTTGTATGACTGGGTTTTGTTGCTTTTTGCTTTGAGCAAATTTACTTAATGGGTATTCCTGTGCAGCTATATTTAGCGCTTATGTGTCACACTTTAAGTTATCGTCCAAACAACTAGAGCCAGCAATTATTTCTGACATTCTCAGTTTGTTGCGTGAATTGGCCATGTAGTTCCATCACTTACCAATTGATTGCTCTGTTGTTCTTTCGTTTATCTTTGAATTCAGTTACTCTTTGGGTAACTCTGGCTGCTGTTGGTACTCTGTACAACATAAGTTTTCAGACTGAGAATTGCCGTATTAAAGTGTCATCCGTGTTTAATCCTATGTCTCCTTCCTTTCTTGTTGGGTAGAGTGGGTACAGCTTACAGGGTGACGTGCATAGTGAGTAGCTTTCTAATTCTTCAATTCAAGTTCTGTAGCTTGACCATTGTCCATTTCAGAAAGGGAGCAGAGTATATCAATACGGGTATAACGTGCGTATTTTTAGCTTTAATGATGTTCCTTTTATTTAATTTTGTTTCGAGCATCTTCCTGATTCTCTTATACACTTAGGTGACTTTCTCTCTCATGTCCCTTTCCGTTAACCTATAATATTTCAACATACTCATGCATTGGTATCCCTTATTATTTTACAGCGATCTAATGATATTATCTTGTGGTAATTTGACGCCATCAGAGATTAACTCCCGGCTCCTCTTCATAATTGGTACTGCGCACATACTTACCCAAAACTGCATTCCATTATCTTTACTAAATACTCTCACAGTTCCAATCAAAGAAACAGACCCTCAACTGAAAGATCTCTTATCAGATGCTTTCCAGACATTTCCGTCCTGTTCTTCAGATGTATCTCCAACTACGTTACCCATTCTGCTGTCTATTATACCTTTAGTGCATTTCTGAAACAGAATTGATAGTTGTTCGTTGCGACAGGTCTAATACCTTAGAATCTCAATTCTTGAGAAAGTTTTATAAGAACATTGCGAGAAGTCTAATACCTTAGAGTTTCAATTTTGCAGAAAGTTTTATAAGAACATTTATATTTTACGCGCAGATATCCATCCTCTGAGCAGTCTTGGAAGCAGTCTTGGAAATGTCCAGTTCCACCGTTTCCTCTATCTTACCTTCTGCAGGTAGCAAGATAACAGGATCGTATCGACCTTAACACCATACTGTTTGGCAGGTTTCAAACTACAGTCAAAGTTGTTTCAATAAGAAATATACTTTAAATAAGTTTGACCAGTACATATATAACGTAGTTTCTTGATTTACCAGCACACGTCACCATAGAGCTATAGAGCATGCTAGAAGCATACTAGAAATATCATCAAAATATCACTCAAATTACATCCTGCTATCTTCAAAAATGAGGGAGAGATATATTGAAAAAATAGAATGTAATAAATTCAAGGACCCACGGAAAGGCGGGTGATCATAGCTAGATTGTTAGTTTAGTCAGAATTAGTAGATGAAAAATGTTTGGTTATTAGTACCAGAAAAAAAAATGTGGTTATTAGTACCTAATATTTAAGCACCCTCCCCAACACCTAAGTGTACATATATTTTCCCACTTCCTCAATTCTAATTAAAGAACATATGGTAGATATTCTTTGTTTCATTTTTGAAGATCTAAGAACACTAGTCGCATTGTCTGACTTTTTCATCAAAAGATTTTTAGAACCTGTGGCGTAACCACTTTGTTTACTTGTCAGACCCACACACGTACACAAACGCGCACACACGTGCATACACACACACACAACAACAACAACGACACAAACAACACACAAGTGAACACACACACACACACGTACAGGTAACTGTACATATATACATAAAGCTACATTCTCTCTCTCGTTAGATTACAGAAGCCAAATGACTAAATCAAACCGAGAGAAAATCAAAATAACTGCAATGCGTGATCATTATATTTACTTTTATATGGAACAAGCGATCGATAAAAGAATTGGCAAGATGCAGGACCACATGTGTAGCAATAATTAATTTCATCCTTTAATGTTCGAATTTCTGACACGTAAAGTGCCGACTTTTCTATTTATCCCCACGGATAATAAGTACCAGTCAAACTGTAATGGCAATACTTACTGAAATCTGTGGCTTTCTGCCAAAATAAGGCATCTGTGTTTATATATTAATGTGTTACGCTCTAAACATCTCAAATACACATCTCTGGAGGAAACTTTTAAAATGCCTGACATCCACGATCTGGAGGAATACCTGGCATTTGTTGGGCCTAACTATTCCCGTAAAGTAAGAGATTTTATCTGTAATTAAAAGCGCTCTATCTATACATAATCAATCTCAGGATTAAAGAGTATTTATCTTTATACCCACAAATATAATTGCTAACATCACGTTCATCTCCAAAGAAAAGGTAATGTTTGTTACAAACGTTACGATATAACCGCCTTTACCCTTCGTGGAAAGGTTCTGGCCACATACATGCTCAAACGACTACTCCACACAATGCATTACGCCGTAACCAGAATACACCCTCCACAGGAATCAAAGAACAGTCATTATGCTGTTTGTGAGCAGTCATCTTCAAGATTAATGCATTTAATCATGCATCAAAGTGTTTCAATACCCTAGAAAGGAAACTCATATGGCTGCCCACCGAAATTCAGAAATGTCTTAAATCCAAGCCACTGGAAAGATTTCGAAGATCAGCTAAAGCAAAATTAAAATAGGAGTGATATCACACGCACGAAGGTGGAAAGCCTTCTGGTCTAATACCAAGCATGAACGCCTCGCTGTTATTATGGACTTACATCAAGAGAACACAAACAACACAGACAAAAGATGATAAGAGAGAAATACACAGTCAGTGTTATAACAAGTTCTCCAACCACAAAAATAAAATAGAAAATGATACTATAACACACTCATCAGTAATCGAAAATCTTTATCAATTAAACACACACACATACATACGTTTAAGCACACACACGCAATCAAATAGATGTCGGTTAAAATAGTTCCCAAGCGACGATAAAAATACAAACTGCAATTGTGTCTTTTGTGTTGGAAATGTCATGAGACAAAAAACAAGATTTGCGTCTTTCTTTAAGAAATGTCATAAAAGACATCTCTACAATCATTAAACGGCACATCATTTTAAATAAGGAAAAAATATGGAAAAATTACATTAAAACTTTAAGCTGAAATCAGCGAAACCGTATCCAGTTCTCTTAAATACGACATTTTTCTTATAATACAAAAAAAAAACCTTTTAGGCGCACACATCTAATAGGGAGTGTTGAAAAGTTCTTGGGTTTGGGTGAAAGAAAACATAAGAGGATCAATTAATTATAATATTATTCAACATATTCGCCTCTCAGATTCATACACTTGTTACAGCGGTCCATTAGTTTCTCTCAGTCCTGTAAATGAACGCGGAATGTTGTGCCTCTAGCCAGTCCTTTCACGGTACTCTTAAAGCCAGGAACTTTTCAGCACTGCCTCGTGTACTAAAACATTTTTTGCCATACAAAAGACTCGAAGCAACATGTGACTCCTTATTTTTCCATGTTCCCGTATCTTTATGTAAATTATATATATGCAAAACGCACCTTACGAATATAAAATGCTAATATAAAAATATAACATATCGATATATTTTTATTTTTTTATAATATAAAAACATAGAATAAAGTTATTCTCCACTTGTTTAAATTACGCCAAAATATATACTCTTTCTCAATATTTTTCCTATATATGTCTTTGTGTGCCTGTATTTCTATGTGAGCGCTTGTGACTGTGTGTGTATGTGTGTGTATGTGTTTGTGTATGTATAAACATACTTTTTATATGTACGCATATGCATATATATAAGTGTATATGTATATGTGTATACATATGGGTACTGGTGCATGATCGTACTCACATAACATAATTTACAACTTAATTAATGTATAGCGAACGTGAATCCTTACAAAAGTCCAAGATCAATGCAAGAAATGCAATAATTAACAAATTAAGATGTCACATCACCTGATCTGTGCATTCACTCTATAGCTCGCCTTGTCTCAAGTAACTTTGTGTAGTCTCATCGAAAATGGAGACAATTTCAGCTGTCTCTGCTAGATCGCTTGAAGAGTGTAGATATTATTTCCACAGGAAGTCATTGGCTGCCTTCCTAATCCATAAATAAAGAATATTTATCCACGAAATGTGATGTTGAGCACGCATTCTCACTGTTCCATACAATCATAGCAGCGTTTTCGGTGTTCTGAAATACCGGACGAGTTCTAGATACGAACATAGAATGAAAACAGACTTTAATGGGGATAATAGTAATAATGGTACAACCCTCCCATGTGATGGATGGTATGTAATAGTCATTATAAACACTCTCAGTCAGTGTGAGTATAAATAGAGAGTACGAAATAGACGATCATAGATAGTCGTTGTCTTCCTTGTCTTACTTACAATACTACTATACAGCAGTGGGAGTGATAACAGTCCAACATAAGGATTACAACAATGGCGACGAGAAATTAACATACCCACGAGGAATCAACAAACTCACAAGGTGTTACGAAACTTACAAACAATTTTGTACGAATTTTACACTCTAGGGGTGGCTGTGTGATAAGTAGCTTGCTTAGGAAACACATGGTTCTGGGTTCCGTCCCACTGCGTGGCACCTTGGGCAAGTGTCTTCTACTATAGCCTCTTCTACTATACCGAAGCCTTGTGAGTGGATTTGGTAGACGGAAACTGAGTACATCACTATATGTACTCCTGTAATAATATACACGCAGCCATATCAACACCTGATACTGAATATATATTCCCACTACACACACACATACTGTCACACATACACACGAATATATATATATATATATATATATATATATATATATATATATATATATATATATATATATATATATATATATATATATATATATATATATATATATATATATATATATATATATATATATATACACATATATATATACATACATACATACTTACATAGGTACATGTATACATGCATTCATACATACGTACATCAATACAATTATTTCGACACATTTTTACACGTAACGCTAATTGTTGAGATAAGAAATCATAATTGTCAATCCGAGCTATAAAATGCGCTTCCTTAGGTGATTCTTTAAATTAGTCTTTCGTTAGATCAGTGTAAGTATGAGAGAGGTAGAGATAATTTTTCTCCTTGCATACTGTGTTTACAACTTCCTTTAAAACAATGATTACAAGGAGACATGTTTCGGAAGGAAACCGACACTTAATTTAATAAGAACATAGCGGTTGGGCAAATGAACTTGATAGAATAAATATTAGACTTTAAAATACGTACTTAACTTGTAGTTCTTTAAATTTCAAATCGCCTTACATGAATAAATGAATGGACAAAATGTGACCTAAAAAGCGTTTTTTAAAAGACGTCCTAACAGGAGTTGGTTATTCCACATATAACATTATAAAATACAATTATATAGGATTTGCAACTAGAATTGAATAAAGTGAAGTTTTTAATAGATTGATTCTTCTTTGCTGCATATGTCTAGCTATGTTTGTTCTACAACAATTAACTGACTGTACCTGAAGCAATGAATAACTAGCAACAAGGTCGTTGTTTAAATAGTAATGAAATTTTCCATTCATGAAAGATATTTTTCAGTACACCCTCTAGCAGAATATATGTTACTGGTAAAAAAAAGTACTCATCAAGCTCGCAGAAGTCTTGTATTTAGTTAGTACCTTTCTTTATGGGTGTGGTGGGGAGAGCAATATTGGTAGCAAGACATGACAATTAAATTCTTCAAATAAAACAACTCAAAAATATTCAAAGGCATGATTTACCTTTACAAATCAATTTATAGGTTTATTAATCAAAATAATGTGCTTACTATCCAAGGCGCCTCTAAATTCTTTTGAACTGAATGATTGATTCTTATTCTTCGCAAACTACAAGTTCAAGTTGGAAAGCCTTTAATGCTTCTAAGAAATGTAGTTCAACCGAAGCTCTGCAGTGGTAGCAGTTTGATAATAAAGGCATTACATCCTTATTTAACTAAAGAAAAAAAGTTCAAACTGGTTAAAGCAAGAGCGAATATAAGCTAATTCTAAGTACTTCAGCGACACCACTTCGGTTTAAGTGCTTTCAATTTTCAATAAAGTTACGTTTTGTCTTGTCTATCAACAAATCAGAAACAGGCACTGAAAGCTGTTGGACTATGTTTATCAGAAGACTGCGCCTTTCATGGTCAACTGTGTGGCAGTCGCTCTACATAAACGGCTAACAATTGTAATGTCTACTCACTCTTCTCTGTTCTCAATTAAGAAATATTGTCGTTTTGAATTTTACATTGTCAGCTTAAGTATAAAACAGTTAAAATTCTTCTTCTTTCTCATCTTTATTATTTCTGTTTTTTCGTCGTTGTCTACTCTCTAATATTCACTCCATTGCTTTTTCCGTGGCCTCACCTTCTCGTTCTTTTGTATACCCGCTGGTAATATAGTTTTAAAAGTACCTATTTGTGTTCATCCAGTCTAAAAATCCAATAAGATGGATTTTACATTCCCCATAAACACGCTTTTTAACTACAGCTATACTACAATTACTGGACCTCGCCCATAAAATGAACGAAAACAAATGTAGATGGACAAAGAGTTAAACATTTCCACTTTAACGAAACCAACAACGGCGAAATTTAGTAATAAATGTCAAAACTTACTTTTAATATAGATAAATTTAAGCATACATACGCACAAAAGTGTGTACGTATAAATGTATATATACATACATACATGCATACATACATGCATACATACATGCATACATACATGCATACATGCATAAATATATACATACATATACATACATGTATGCATGCACCCATACATATATATACGCACTCCCATGCACATATCTATAAGCCTGAACAAAACTAACAAAAATCATAGTACACAAATTCTAAAATACTATGCTTTTACTCAGCAAAAGCACCAGCCTTCTATATGTTCAAAAGATTGTTCAAAATGTATTGATTCTGCTACTGTAAGAGAAGCAGGTAATATTTTGTTTACCGAATAAAAAAAAATTGAGCCATAAATCACCTGTCATGTTAGCAAATCCATCATGATTTAAACAGGTAATTCTTAGGAGTTAAGGGTGTTGGCGAGATAGACTGACTTTCTATACATTCCACAAAAATATATTAGAAATGGTGAAATTAGATCTTTGCTTTCATTCTCAAAATATTCTTATGTATCCTGTGCAAGTTTTCCTTGCTGTTGTTAAGGAAATGTGAGGCCTGCCTTATCGTGCAGGAAATTGTATTGTGTGCGGTTAAAAGTTAAAATCCTAATTTCACCAGAACTGTGAATTACAACCTTACCACATAATTCAAGATTAACGGCACCTATTTGTACAATTCCACGAGCGTTATTGCCCTCGTAAAAGATTAGTGAGTCATTTGATGGTAGCAACCATATCAGAATTAGCTTCATCTAATTAAGTAATCATTAAGTCGAGAATAATTATAAATGAACGCCTATGCTTTGTAGCTGAATTGATCGAAACGAAAACAATTTTTATTATTTAATATTCATATGAATGAGGGGAGAAATGAGGTTAATTTAAATCCTTCGGGATATATAACTATAATATTTTATTGATATTCAACTGAAAAGAACCACACTGATAATATGTCTGAGGATGTTTGTAACATTAGCAGGCTGAATGAACATTTTCTTTAGCCTTGATTGATATGGGCAACAAACAATATGTTGATAAAGAATGTACGCTGCCAAAGGGCATATCAATATGTCACTTTCTGCAGGTGTCGTTGAAATGAAATTGGGTTTTGCAGTCCATACGTCTGCATAATAAACCAAACACTTTGAGCAGTATACAAGTTAATAGACTGATATTTCTCGAATGTTCATCCATTTAGTAACGTTGTTTCGTTCTAATTGTTATATATAGATTTGATTGGTTATTCGAATTGAATTCAAGAGTAATTTTGCAGCACTAACATATAACATTTATAACAGACAGTGAAAATATACATAAAAGCCAAGTCCTTCTATCTATCAATCTATCTATCTTCCTCTGTCTCTGTATACATATCTATATCCTTGTATATGGGCATATACATACAACTTGATACACGCTCATACGCACATGTCTGGACGAATATATACATATATATGTACAGGAAATAGTATAAGCAGGTACACGCATGTATATATACATAAATATGCGTACATAGCATAGATGAACATATGCATAGATTCGTACGTAAAGTATATCTCATATGACAAATCTGAAGACAACGTTTATAACTCCAATTATACTACCAACCAACAGAGCAATAATTACAATATCCATGATGACCATCCAACAAATAACACCAGCAAAAATTCAAATAATAAACTGAGAACACCTACAAATAGGGATAATAAAACGATAATATTGACAACCAACAAACCGAATAGAACTAATCCTACCAGCGCTCGATGTACACAAGGCAACACAATCCAACAGTTATGCTCATGCAGAGATAGATCCAATTATCCTTTGGATAACCATTTTATGACTAAGAACGTGTGCACCATAAATACTAGAAGAGGCCCCTACGTATGTATCGGGGTATTGGC
Organism: Octopus bimaculoides; assembly: GCF_046866305.1. NCBI lineage: Eukaryota > Metazoa > Mollusca > Cephalopoda > Octopoda > Octopodidae > Octopus > Octopus bimaculoides. The sequence continues at coordinate 73,102,531 of NC_142935.1, forward strand.
CGATTTTTAAAAATTCGATACGCAACTGCATCGCCAGTTTTCGAAATATCCTTAAACAACATGTTACATCGCTCGCCGATTTTATCTGGAGGCTTAAAGAAGCGAAGACAAAATACAGTCTTATACCGTCCATACTTAGACATGCGAGTTCCTACAGCACTATATCCCGGAAATGCCAGTTATGCTCCGGGGAGTCACTCTCGATAATGTTACCAAAGGACGCATTATCAATAAATTCATTGAAAAATTACCCAGGTGTCTACACGCAGCTAAACACACATTCATATATTATAATCCGGATCATACATAACTTGATGGCGCTCACAAATCTGAATACATCCGAACTTGAAACTATATTCGAGTAACTTGTATTTCACACATGATCTCGCAATCTAGATTCATATATGTATATGTATATACATGTATATATATATGGGTGTGTATGCATATATGTGTACGTGTATGTGTGTATGTGTGTATATGTGTACGTGTATGTGTGTATGTATATATATATGTATATATATATATATATATATATATATATATATATATATATATATATATATATATATATATATATATATATATATATATATATATATATATATATATATATATATATATATATACATGTCTACATATTCATCTGTGCGCATTTACGTTTTTGTAGGAGTATGTATGTATATTAGAGTGAATATGTGTATATGCATATGCGGGCGTATGTTTATATGTGTATATGTCAGTGTGTTAACGTGTGTATGTGTGTCAAGCTTTGCACAGATGTGTGTATCTTACTTTACGTACGAATCTATGCATATGTTCATCTATGCTATGTCCGTATATTTATGTATATATACACGCGTGTACCTGCTTATGCTAGTTCTTGTACATATATATGTATATATTCGTCCATACGTGTGCGTATATGCGTGTATCAAGTTGTATGCCCATATACCAGGATGTGCGTGTGTGAGCGCGAATATATATATATATATATATATATATATATATATATATCTGTGTATGTATATATATGCATCTAAGCACGAGCACAAAATAAATTTTCTGTTAAGTTTCATCTTCCCTTCAACATCTACTTCCTTTCCTTTGTTTTAAGTGTTACAACAGCGAAAGTTGATTACATCATTTTCTCTAAACTAGAATGTATACTTTCCACGTTCATATTTGAATTTTTTGTGTTTCAATAATTTTTCTCTGATTTTACTCATTCCCTAATTTGATGGACATATAGCGGTACGTAAGTCGACTCAAGAAATCTATAGTGAGCACGTTTTATTGATATACCTGAAGAGACCCAGAAGGGGTCGAAACATGTGTTGTACCAAATAAAGTCTATTACACATTCCATCTCCCATGTTATTAATACTGTTACCCCAACCACCACTACGAAGTCCCTGCAGTAAATCTACGGATAACAGCAGGTAATCTAAACTGAGACGCTGCTTTTCTCATCCATTTATACAAAAACTGACAATTTTTCCATTATACACACACACACACACACACACACACACACACACACACACATACACACACATATATATATATATATATATATATATATATATATATATATATATATATATTGATAGAAAAGACAACAAAAGATATATATATATATATCTTTTGTTGTCTTTTCTATCATTTGAACTTTTCCACTTTTGTAAACCTCCTTTATCATCCTTTTTTACCTTACTTTCCTTCACCTACCGTCTCTTCGTACTCTGGATGTTCCTAATCTGTCTTCTCTAATCTGCACCTATTACTTTGTATTCTTCTCCCTCCCTTTCTTTTCTCCTCTCCCTGTCACCCCATTTCTCCCTATTGTCCCATCTTCCTTTTTGCTTTGTTTTTTTCTCCCATCTCGCATATATTTTCTTCTCACAACCCCTTTTTCGTTTTTTCTCCTCATGCCTTTATTTTTTTCCCCCACACCTGTTAAAAAAGTTTTTTTTCCCAGTTTTTTTCCCCCCTTTTTTTCTTTTTTTCCTTTTTTCCACGTCCAATTTTCTCATCACGCTTGTTGTTTTTTTTCCACCACACCTTTTGTAATTCTCCTTCCCACGTCTAATTTTCTTTTCTCTCTCGTTCCATCATGCCTGACTACAAATCTTTCCAACTCACTCTCCACAACCGCCTAAAACTATACCTCCGCACACTTCCCTCTCTATACTTTCAACCTACTATACGACTCTCCTTACTCATATTCAAGAAGACTCGTTTCTCTAGTCATATTACGTTTCTCAGTCGCTGCTTACATCACCGCCTCATCCCTAAGGGTTTCCGCCTCCATTTCCACCCCACTCTCCACTCCTCTACCACCATTCTACCCATACTCCGCACCACATCCTACCGCCTTATGCGGGCCACCATTCGCTCCAATCTCTCTAAAATCCACACTATCGACCGCCTTCTTCCTCCAGCCTTTTCCATATTTTTCTCCTCTCTGTCACCCTCCCATGCTCACAATACATTGCGCTTTATCATTCAACTTAATCATCTCTTTCATGCATTTCTTACCGACACTAAGCTCCGCAAACTTCACTCACTCCTCCATTCCTCTACACCCGATGCCACTACCCCAACCCCTCCACCACCCTTCTACCTCCCTGATGTGCATTCCCCACCCACACCCAACCACCCTGCCCTCCCACACACACTCCACCCCCTCCCTCCCAGCCCTCCACCATCCCGACCGCCCCTCCTAACCCTACTTCATCCCCTCCTACTTCTATTCCACCCACCCCTTCTCCACTTCAGCCTGTCGTTACCATTCCCCCAGATCTTCCTCTCTCTGAGGCGGAGCGCTCCGTCCTCAATAGGGGTCTGCGCTTCATCCCACTCACTCCATCCTGCAAGGAATTTCAAACCCGTGCTGATGTCCACAGCTTTGTGCGCCGCGTTAGGTTGGGTGCGCTTTTCCATAACACACCACCCGCACCCAACGAGGACTGCTTCACTGACCTGGGCCGACGACCATCCCAGTGGACGCCTGCTCCTGGCCAGTTCCAGGCAGTTGATCTTTTCGCGGGCGCCTGCCAACGCGCTGTGGGCCGGTTTAACTTTTCCAGGCGTCCATCTCGACTCAACATCTCCCCAGCCGAACTCTCGGCCCTTCGATCCCTCCGACGCCGCACGGACATCATCATAAAACCGGCTGATAAGGGTGGAGCCGTGGTAGTATGGCGCGCGGACCTCTACGAGGCCGAAGCTCTCCGTCAACTTCGAGATACCTCATTCTACCGCCCTCTGCCCTCCGACCCCACGCCCAGCTACCAACAGACTGTGTCCTCCACTATCCATGACCTCATCCTCTCCTCCCATCTCCCCGCCACCGCCTCCAACCTTATTGTTCGCACCCCACGCACCCCCACCATTTACTTCCTCCCCAAGATCCATAAACCGAACAACCCTGGCCGCCCCATCGTCTCCGCCTGCAACTGCCCCACCGAGCTTATCTCAAAATACCTAGACCGGGTCCTCGCCCCCCTAGTGGCTTCTCTCCCTTCCCACATTCATGACACTAACCACGCGCTTCGTCTATTCAACTCTTTCTCTTTCCCTCCCGGCCCTTCTAAGCTTCTCTTCACTCTAGACATCCAGAGCCTCTATACAGTGATCCCCCACGACGAGGGGCTGTGTGCCCTGAAGTTTTTTCTAGACCAACGCCCCAACCCACAACCCGACACCTCCACACTCATTCGTCTGGCCGAACTTGTCCTATCTCTCAACTGCTTCTCGTTCGCGGGAGATATCTACCAGCAGGACTCGGGAGTGGCCATGGGGACGAGAATGGGCCCCAACTACGCGAACCTCTTCGTTGGTTATGTTGAGGCCCAAATATTCTCCAGTTTCACTGGTCCCACTCCCGAACTATACGGTCGGTATATCGACGACTGTATCGGTGCCACCTCTCTCTCCCGCGAACATCTTGACTCGTTCCTCTCTTTCGTTCAATCTTTCCATCCTGCCCTCCACTTCTCCTGTACTGTCTCTGACACCTCTGTCCCCTTTCTCGACATTTCGGTCAGCATCCTCCACTCCGCCCTTAGCACCTCCATCCACTACAAACACACAGACTCACACTCCTATCTCAACTTCTCCTCCTCCCACCCTAGACACACAAAACTTTCCATCCCCTATTCCCAATTCCTCCGTCTACGCAGACTTTGTAGCGACAGCCATGACTTTGAGACTCAGTCTCAACTCATGGCTCACCACTTTAGCCTGCGTGGATATCCACCCACCACCATCCACACCGCCCTTGTCAGAGCACGTTCTGTGGACCGTGCATCTGCTCTCTCCCCCTGAACCCGCCCTGCCGTTTCCCGCCTCCCTTTTCCCCTCACCTACCATCCCACCACCCTACCCATCCAACGCTCCATTCTCCGAGCTTTTCGGCGCCTCCAGTCCGACCCCTCCACCTCCCACATCTTCCCTAATCGACCCCTCCCCTCCTTTAAACGAGCCCACAACCTACGGGACCTCTTGGTCCACAGCTTCTTCCCCAACCCAACCTCCCAACCTGGCTCTTTCCCCTGCTCCCGTCCACGCTGCCGCACTTGCCCTTACCTCTCCAACACCACCCTCCTCACCAGCACCCATCACCGACCCTATCGCATCACCGACTCCTTCACCTGCACGTCTACCAACATCATATATTGCCTCTCCTGCTCTCTCTGCCAATCCCTGTACATCGGACAAACGGGGCGGCGCCTGGCCGACCGATTCGCGGAACACCCCCGAGATATCAACGTCGGCAATGACACCCCGGTGTCACGCCACTTCCGTTCTGCCGGCCACTCCTTGCGGCAACACCTGTCTGTGTTTGGATTGTCCATGCACAGGGGCCATCCGGACTCCCGTTTGCGCCGTGAACAGGGATTAATCTTCTATCTTCGCTCCTTTGCGCCACATGGGCTCAACTCCCCTCCACTCTTCATCTAACCCCCTCCTCCTGTCTCTCTCCCCCACCCTCCCTCCTACCACCCATCTCTCCCCTCCCCCACCTCCTGCTCCGACTCCTACCTCTTTGTACCTCTCTTCATACTCCCACTTCTCTTCACCCCTACTCTTTCTCTCCTCTCTCTTACTCTCTCTCACTCTCTTCTCTCGTACTCCCCCCTCCCCCCTCTCCCGTACTCCCCCCTCTCTCACTCTTACTCTCTACACTCTTACTCTCCTACTCTCTACACTCTTACTCTCTTACTCTCTCACCCTTACTCTCTCACTCTCTTCCCCTCTCTCTCACTCTCTTTCTCTTCCTTTCTTCTTCCCCCCATACCCCTCTTCCCTCTCTCTCACTCTCTTTCTCTTCCTCTCTTTCTCTTCCTCTCTTTCTCCCCCCATACCCACCTTCCCCTCTTTCTCCCCCCATACCCACCTTCCCCCTCTCTCAATCCCCCTTCCCTCTCTTATACCCACCCTCTCTCCTCTCTTCCTCTCCCCTCCCATACCCATCTTCCCCCTCTCTTACATCCACCTTCCCCTTCTCCCTCCTCGTCAACACCCCCTCATAAGCTCATCCCACCACACCCCAACACACTCCTACTCTACCTTCCCACTCCACCCCATCCAATTCCTTACACCCTCCACCCACCCCTACCCACATACCCCACCCTACCCACATACCCCTACCTCTACCCCACACTCCACCCATGCCTTCCCCACCTCCCAAAACCCTCACATCACACCACACCAATACCCTTGCACCACACCACGCACACCACACCAATACCCTCGCATCACACCACGCACACACTACAACTGACCAACTACTTTCTTCCTTTCTCCCTTCCCCCATTTTCACACTACATACGTCAAGATCACCAGCAGTCTACCTCCCACACACAGCCCCTCGTTCCCGATCACCGTTTGTTATCTCCCCCTTTCTTAGCTCTCCTGAAATAAGAATTTCTAACTTCCGGTCAGTCATTGTTATGATCGGCCATTATTATGATTGACCGTTGACTGAACACTATTCAATTTTTTTTCTCCGTGTTTTTCTCCTTTTCTCCGTATTCTTTCTGTTGAAGAGCGTAGCTCGAAACGTCAAAGACTTTCCGTATTCCCGAGCGTCATACTAATATATACTTTTGTTATTTACACCACCTGTCCTCGTCTGTTGTTATTTTTTGTATATTCTCCTATATATATATATATATATATGTATAGATAGATAGATAGATAGATAGATAGATAGATAGATACATGGAGTTAAACGCAGGTGTCATTCATATTCTTTTACTTCCGACATATGTTTCGAAGACAACATTTGTATTATTCCAGAAGGAATAAAATGGTGTAAAACAATGCAGTGTTCTCATCAGTGAAATAAAGAAAAGAAACAAACGTATCAATAAGAGATTTTAAGAGAATGTGAAGCTTACGTATATGATGAAGGGAACGCTATGAAGTTCTTTTTTTAAAAAGACGTTAGTAGATTCCTACCATTCTATAAAATTCGACCTTTGACTGTCTTCTTACATTACACTTCCCCTAAATATACTCCAATGCCTTTAAGCTTTATTGTAATTCACCTATCGCTCTATATCTCTCCAATATTAGTTTTCTGCTGATTTGTTTATTTCTATTTGTACAAACTACCTTTGACGTTATATATAGCAACGGTTTACAAAAAAAAAAAAATTGATAGCGTTCCCTTCATCATATACGCAGTCATCATATTCTGCTAAAATGCCTTATTGATGTGTTTGGTTTCTTTATTTACCCGATGAGAAGATTTCATTGTTTTACACCATTTTACTCCTTCTGGAATAATACCAATGTTGTCTTCGAAACATATGTCAGAAGTAAAAGAATTTGAATAACACCTGCGTTTAACTCCATTTATTTATTTATCTATATGATACAAAACATTTCACCTAAACCTGGAGTTTCTACCTTTATAAATAGGCCTATTTATAAAGGTAGAAACAGTTACCCTGGTAACTTTTTATTTACTTTTTCCATGTTATTTGTAAACACAAGAAAACACACGTTTATATATATATATATATATATATATATATATATATATATATATATATATATATATATATAATATACAAGAATAAGGGCAGGGAATCGTCAATTAATAATAGAATTAATAATTAACAATTTTGCCAAGTAGTTCAGTATGAAAAAAACGTTTAACGGTAAAACTATTTATCATCATAAATATACAGGGATTAGCAATTGAGTTGCTTCTCCAACATACTGAAAATTTAGAAATAGCAGTCAAAGAACTACTGATTCTAAACTACAAATTTTTCTCTAAAACGGATGGCGATATTTATGGCACACATAGAACAAAAAACCGGAGGGAAAAGCGTAAACAAAACAAGTCTTTAGTTAATTGGATACGAATATCGCCATCCGTTTTAGAGAAAAATTTGTAGTTTAGAATCAGTAGTTCTTTGACTGCTATTTCTAAATTTTCAGTATGTTGGAGAAGCAACTCAATTGCTAATCCCTGTATATTTATGATGATATATATATATATATATATATATATATATATATATATATATATATATATATATATATATATGTGTGTGTGTGTGTGTGTGTGTGTGTGTGTGTGTATGTATCTATGTATATATGTGTATGCATGTGTGCATGTATGCATGTATGTATGTATGTATATATGTATGTATGTATGTATGTATGTATGTGGGTGCATATCTGTCTGTGTGTCTGTGTGAATGTCAGTGTGTGTGTGGGTGTGGATGCGTATGTGTGCATCTGTGTCTTTATCTATGTATTTTGTAGCACACAATTCCTCCAGGAGTAAATGTAAATTATAATTGCTTCTGTAACAGACTAAAACTTATTCGTATGTGATAGGGTTGTCTATATGTATACATACATACATACATACATACATGCATGCATGCATACATACATACATACTTACATACATATAGACATACATACATACGTACATACATACATACAGTACATGCAGACTGACACAAGAACGCAAACACACAATTAGTGTCAGACGAAGATAACAAACAAATATTTTAAATATGATAAAAATTATTGGCCCGCATTCATATACAGACACGTCAGATACAAATCCTCACCTGTTCTGTCACACACGTACATGCATACACAAACATAGTTAAACAAACAAACCCACAATAGAAAGCAAACTGCCATTTAAGCATGCACACCACTCTTACCTCTTTTTAGATATATTTGAACTGGTCAGCATTATGCACACAAATAATAACTAGCAGACACTCCTGTATATGTTTATCGACATTATATAACCACAATGGTGACAGTATAAATTATGTTATATGCTGAATATGAAGGATGATGGTAACATCTCAGACATCCCTTCCTGGGACAACGACTATTTAGAAATACTTTATATTATTATATTTAAAGAATAAATGATATACGTGATGTTTCTGTTTTTATCTTTCTACTCATAATATTTCATCATGCTTCGCAGTATTTGCTCATCAGCAAATGTATTTGGCTATCTGTAAATACCATAACTAGTATAAAGGGGCATGCTTCTCGACTGATGTCAACAAATATACTCTGATTCATGAATCTAGATAGTTTACTAACAAAAGAATATTTATTGATTACAGCCAGCTTCCAGTTTCCTTTATTATTCTTCAGCCCGTGTATAAACATTTCTGTCATTAACAATAACGTTGTTGTTGGCGTTTTTGCTTTTACTACTACTACTACTACTACTACTACTACTACTACTACTACTACTACTACTACTACTACTACTACTACTACTACTATTACTACTACTACTACTAAAACTGCTATTACTACTATTAACATTACTAATAAAAATGATAACATGAGATGTCCGTCCAGACATCTCATGTTAGTATGAAGAATAAAACCTAACACTGCACGAAATTGCAAGGAAAGGAAATCTAATAACATCACTGAATGCAACAGCGAAATTTAGAAAAGAAGTTGATAGTCATGCTACTTGGAGCAAAACTAAGTAGAATTTATATTTAATTTATGTCTTTCTTTTCTTATTATATATATAGTTTAGTTATACACATATAGTGTGCAATTACATATAACAATGTGCGGTCGAGACACATAGAACCAATTTAAAAGAAAACCACTCCTATAGAAAACACCAAACAGATAACAATGTAAGTAAATAGAAAATGCCAGTCGATACTTTATGAGGTGTGTTGGTGTATGACTGTAATGCGAGCATATTACAAAGCAGAGAACATGTGCGTCGGAAACGGTTATCTCTAAAAAATAAATCATCTGAAAACGATCTCATTTCTATCGCCCATCAGCATCAGCGAAAGTGAATAACAAACCAGATAACATGCAGAAATGTTACCAGCAATCTTTATATATTAATGATATATATTTAAGATCTGTAGAAAAAGTAAGACAACTCGAAACAGAAACACATTAACGAATGTAAGCAGATGAAATAATAGATAATGATCAACAAAACTTGTCGGTAATATTAGAATAATTCAGACGACCCAACCGTAATAAGTCTGACAATAACTCAAGAAAAGGTTGGTGCAGTATGATAAAGTGAGCATGGATCTATATAATAGTATGTGTTGTGGAACAGTATGTTAATGTTGGGTATGTAATAATATGATAGTGTGAGATAGGGAACAATACGCTAGTATATGTTTTGGAACAGCCACTTAAATCAATACCAGTAAGAAATTGATACTTTTATTGATCCCATAATCGCAAAATACAGGCTTGATATTTGCACGTTTTTGTGGCAATTGTAAAAGTGGTAGTAATGAGCACGTTAATTGACTGTTACAATTTTGTTGGTCCTCTGATATCCGCCACAACGGTAGGCCTGCCCTCACATAAGATGATTCTAGATAAGTAGAAAATATTTTAAAGAAGCTGAACAGTAAACCTATTTGTTTGATTACCATTATTTTGAAAATAGTCTCATTGTCTATGCCTAAACATAGCTACTCCACACTTTCAGTATATCGTAATATATATTTTCTGATTTCTGTGTTTTCACCAACTTCAGTATTTTCGGTAAAATGAAAAAGAAAAGGAATGGAATATGCTGAAATGCACGACTTCTCATTACACCTGCCGATCCCTTCTTATATACCTGCCATCCCTTATTGACTTACGCTTTCTGATTTTAGTAAGTTTGAATCTGCATTCCCTTTCGAATGAGAAGCGGGAAAAATATATCATTAGTATTTCTAATGATTCGAGTATAACGATTAAAACTAGCAAAGGAGAGTTATTCGATTAAGCACATGACCAACTGAATTTAGGAATTTTTGTCATATAGTTTATTAAATGCAATCCAATATATTTTGTTTCTACTCATTAAATGAGTAGCTGAGTTAACTCAAGATGAAAGTGAAGTGGAGTAAAAGGAAGAAGACATTGAAGCAGCAAATTCTGGGCACGGTCTCGAGTGGAAATTATTGTCAGCAACATTGAAGACAAGCAGTTAGAATGGTATGCTTTTGACATAACATATATTATCGACGTAATATGAAGTGAGATGACAACTCCAATACGAAGGTACTCGAGTATTACAGTCTGGATCACAGCAAATTTTAATGGTTAACACAAATTTCGATGAATTACGAGAAACTATAGTCAGCTATTCAAAATATTTGGGGTATTAGGCATGTCCCTATATATTGTGAGCTCAAGTACCATTGGCATTTTTCTTCACATACCATTTCGGAACAAGAAGTTGCATTAACGTACTCTTCACGATTTTTATTAAATCCAGGCCAATTTCCCTCTCTCTCTCTCTCTCTCTATCTCTCTCTCTCTCTCCCTCTCTCATTCTCTCTCTCTCTCTCTCTCTCTCTCGCTCGCCTTCTATCTCTCTTTCTCTCTCTCTCTCTCTTTCTCTTACTCTCTCTCTCTCTCTCTCTCTCTTTCTTTCTCTTACTCTCACTCTCTCGATATACATATAAGTTAAAAAATACATAATATATATAGTACATATAAGCACAAACAAATGGAAAACAGACACAAAAAGGTTGTCAAATCGTCGTCAGTTATCCGCCAAAGGTTCTCAATCATTTCGTGCTTTTGACGATAATATCACCCCCACCCCCTTTAGTAGCGCTAGCGGCGTAAAGCCGCCAGGAAATAACGAATCGAGGGGCAAGGGACGAAACATGAGAGAAAGTGAACATACGAATATGAAATAAATATACAATATATAATGTAGAAACGCAATAATATTGAAGACAAGACGAATAGTGGACAGACAAGGGATAAACACGAAAACAAATAACTTGGATGGAGGACTTAAGAACAATATAAGATAGATAAACAAAATGCGACCTTACGGCCAGACAATTGATGAACTCTAGGAGGATTATCCTAAATGATTAGAAACATAGCGGTAACAGAGACAGCAAAAGGTTTTCAAAATGGAAACGGATGATGCACGACCAGTCGCTTCGGTGATCAGCGTGAAGGAGGAAATAGGGATAAGAGATGAAAATAACAACGAGTCACATGTCAGTGCTAAGCATGAGAAGTGCTGTAGAGGGCAGAGAGAGAGAGAGAGAGAGAGACAGACAGACAGACAGAGAGACAGAGACAGAGAGAAAGCGAGAGAGAGAGAGAGAGGGGCACACACAGAGCAGAAAGAGAGAAAGGGGGAAAGAAGAAGGCAAGACAGAAACAGCAGCAAGGAAGGAGGGATGTATGTATGTATGCATGTCATAGCTCAGATTTATTTCAAAATTTCTTGCCATTAGAGAAGGAGTCGGTTTCTAAACTACATGCATATATATATATATATATATATATATATGCATGTATCAGGTCATCCCATTAGTTCTGTACGATTTTACCCTTTTAAAAATTGAATGAAATTTAATAGCATTTTAGAATGTCTAATGGAATTTAAAATTATTTTTATGCATTTGTGAACATTTAAACTAATAAAATGTTATTTTACAGAATAATAGAATTAGATATATATATATATATATATATATATATATATATATATATATATATATATATATATATATATATATATATATATATATATATATATATATATATATATATATATATATATATATATATATATTTACTACTGTATTTGTGTAACATTGTTCGTTTTTTTTCTGTGTTTGTATACATTTGCTGCTTTCTTCCAAGGAATCTAATGCTCTTAGCTTAGTTTTTCTTTGGGGCTGGCCAGATTGGAGCAATATCGAGAATAACCAGCCGAAATTGCAAAGATAATCTGGATCTCGACTGAAGTGAGGAAACTCCGAATGATCTATCCTTGTCTTCTTTGTATCATCTATCTGAATGTTTTGTCCCATTCTTGTGTCACCTAAGTGTCCTGATGTTTTGCGTTCTTGTCCCATTCTGTATTATTTATATTTATATATATGTTCAATCGAATAAATCAAATGTTATTATATCAAAGTAATACTTATTCAACAACCCTATATTACTTAATAAGGGCTTAATTCTCGCACTGAAGAACTCAGTTTTATCCAAACATGAAGTTATAGTAACAGCTAAGAAAAATATTACATAGTTCGAAGAAAAGTACTGGTCTAGGACTGATAGACTTGAGTATGTTGACATTACTTTGGGGTCCTGTGACTCCGCTCAAGTAACTGATTTAGTAGGTGTTTACATTATTACCTGCATACAGAGTGAATTTCCTAAATTAAATGGTGGATTATATAGGGTCGAATAAGGTTAATCATTAAAGGTCTTGGAAAAACTTTTAAAGTTCTTTATGCGTCTCGGTTTCTTAGGTTAACTTCTTTGATCTTACTCTGGATTTAAATATTGGACTAGACGAAGCATATCATAAGCGGAATGAGTACATACGATATGTGAATACAAATTCTAATCATCCTAGAAGAATCATAAATTCTATCGTTAAAAATAGATCAGCTCGTATTTAGAGGCTTTCGGCTAATGAGGATTTATTTGCACGTCCTGAAAATGACTATAACTACGCATTATTTGAAGCTGGCTATATGAACAAAATTTCCTATATTCAGAATCAAAATACTAATATTGATAGAATATGAAGTATGATGAAACATGATAGCGAGTTTAATGAAAATAAACACCTCAAGCAATTATATTTAAGTAAGCTAAGTTAGCTAAGACTGATGGCACAAATAAGATGAGTAAAACACGAAATGTTGGAGATAAGCATATTAATATGAACAAGCATAGATTCAACTCCTCTGTAAATAGTAAATGCATGGTTGGTAGAAACATTAATAATAATAATAATAGTAGTAGTAGTAGTAGTAGTAGTAGTAGTAGTAGTAGTAGTAGTAATGATGATGATAATTGACGATACCCATAACAAAACCAATCATAAATCAAAGAACGGCGGACGGATATCATAGATACTATACATTAGTTGATTTATGAGTCACACACACACACACACACACACACACACTGTCTCTCTCTCTCTCTCTCTCTCTCTCTCTCACACACACACACACACACACACACGCACACTACTATGCAACACCACTCCAAAAATTACAAGAATAAACCCATATTGTAAATACCAAACTAAGTGAACAAAACTCACATGTGCCATCTGAAGGAGGAACACAACCTTCGCTGCACAAACGACACACAATATAAAACCTAATGCAAACCAAACCTCATAACAAAAAGCACTGATGCAATACAGTATCCTCCCAAGAAAAGATGCAACTCACAACATCTCATCAGCACAAAGATGCAACAAATGATGGAAAAGAAAGTTGCTTGAAACTTTCAGAAGTCCAAAAATGATATTGGTGATGATGATGATGGTAACGAACGTTCCCTTACCTCAGTTTATGAGAGATGGGAAGAAGAAGAAGAAGAAGAAGAAGAAGAAGAAGAAGAAGAAGGAGGAGGAGGAGGAGGAGGAGGAGAAGGTGGAGGAGGAGGAAAAGAAGAAGGCGGAGGAGGAGAAGAAGAAGAAGAAGAAGAAGAAGAAGAAGAAGGAAGAGTAGGAGAAGAAGAAGAAGAAGAAGAAGAAGAAGAAGGAAGAGGAGGAGAAGAAGAAGAAGAAGAAGAAGAAGAAGAAGAAAGAAGAGGAGAAGAAGAAGAAGAAGAAGAAGAATAAAGAAGAGGAGGAGAAGAAGAAGAAAAAGAAGAAGAAAAAGAAGAAGAAAAAGAAGAAGAAGAAGAAGAAGAAGAAGAAGAAGAAGAAGAAGAAGAAGAAGGAAGAAGAAGAAGAAGAAGAAGAAGAAGAAGAAGAAGAAGAAGAAAACAACCGATAACATGTCTCAACACCACCTACAAGATCCTCACATCGATGATAACTGAAAGAATATACACTTTCCTTGCACAGGACTCTACCTTTCCAAGAGCTCAAAATGCTTGTAAAAAATTTTTTTATGGATGCAAAGATCAGTAACTCATAAGTAAAATGATTATAGAAAGTTGCCGGAACAACAAGAAGAACCTGATTACGGAATGGGCAGACTACAGGAAAGCGTTTGGTAGTGTCCGATATAACTGGCCACTCAAGACTCTTAAGATATATAAGATCTCTCCTGCCGTCTAAAATTCTTACCAAGTAGCATGGCCAAGTAAAATACACTTTCCTTCTTCGGCAGAGTAATGGGATAAACCAATCAAGCAACATGGGCATCAAACGAGGCATCTTTGAAGGTTACTACTTCTCCCCATTACTCTTTTGCATGGCATTTATCCCACTCTCAAACGAACTGAGTAACACCAGGTAAGAGTTCAAAGTGTACAATATTATAGTAAACCATCTTTTTCATATGGACGATCTGAAGCTGCTTGCTAGAAATGACGAAGAGATAGTAGGGCTGTTAACAACTGTTAAAGATTTCAACAATGACATCGGGATGGTTTTTGGCCTTGATAAGTATGCTAAAGTAACTTTTGTAAGAGGCAAACAGCTTCCATTAAATTAGCTACCGACACTGACATCAAGGAGCTTGACCGCCAACAATTTATAAATACCTGGGGATACACGAAGGAGATGGTATACAACATGTTACTGTGAAGGAAAAATTAGGAAAGGAGTATTAACAGGAGAGTAAGATTCAGACAGTATATCCTTCGAAGCCGAAATGCTGATGTTCCTTTTATCATCCTTAAAAAACTCTTTTCGGGGAACTTTTGAGCGGGGTGGGTTACACGGCCTGAAGAATATTCTAACTGGGCCTCTCCAGACAAGGAATACGCTGTTAATATTGATATGAATTCACAATGTCACGCATATATGGTTGTGATGCATGTGCCTCGAATACACTTATCAGACGGATAGTCATGATGTGTATATTTGTACCCTAGTAACACTTTCATGTTATGCATTACTCTCTCATTCACTACTACTGCTGCTACTACTACTACTACTACTACTACTACTACTAGTAGTAGTAGTAGTAGTAGTAATAATAATAATAATAATAATAATAATAATAATAATAATAATAATAAATGCCCTGATACAGTACCAGGCAGTGGCTTTCATGGCTTTTCATCTTAACTGACTGGAAGGTCAATCATGTATATTGTTTTGTCTTGGTATGAAAGATGGGCTACTGCAAGGTCATGCCCTGCTTATCTTGATGTGAGATCACCATGTCGCACACATATGGCTGTGATGCATGTGCTCGGTGTACCCTTATCAGACTGGTAGTTATGATGGGTATATTTTACCCCAGTGTCACTTTGATGGCATGCTTTGCTCTTTCACTCAATAATAATAATAATAATAATAATAATAATAATAATAATAATAATAATAATAATGATGATGATGATGATGATGATGATGATGATGATGATGATGATGATGATGATAATAATAACTAGCTGGACCCGTGAAAAATTCACGGAAAATACAAAAAATGTAAGCACCTGTAAATTGTGTACTGGTGCCATGAAAAATGTTTCTATATTGTGACAGTTGAAGGCAGCGAGCTGGAAGAACCGTTAGCACGCAGGGTGAAATGCTTAGCGGTATTTCGTCTGTCTTTATGTTCTGAGTTCAAATTCTGCCGAGGTCAACTTTGTCTTTCGTCCTTTCGGATCGATGAATTAAGTACAAGTTGCGTACTGGGGTCGATCTAATCAACTGGCCCTCTCCCCACAAAAACCTCAGGTCTTGTGTCTATAGTCGAAAAGTATATTGCAACAGTTACAGAATATAAAGAGAAGTCTAAAACCGATAATTATATAATCCAACCAAAATATCTCAATTACGCAAACGTAAACAGAATTACTATTTAATCTTAAAATACATCGTACACTTTTAGAGAACTCTTTTGGTTTAGTGGTACGGAACGTATGTTCTCGTATTCTTTTATTCTTTTACTTGTTTTTGTCATTTGACGGTGGCCATACTGGAGCATCATCCTTTAGTCGAAGAAATTGATCTCTGGACTTATTCACTGTAAGCCTGGTGCTTATTCTATCAGTTTCTTCTGCTGAACAACTAAGTTACAGGGATGCAAACACACCACCATCGGTAGTCAAGCAATGGTAGTGGGAGACAAACACAGACACAAACACACACGCATAAATAAATATATACATATATACATACATCTAATAATGTAAATAATATATAAATTCATGCATATATCCATACATATGTGTACATACCTACATCTATATGTATGCATTCATGCATATATGGGTACAGGACATCAAAAAAAAAAAACTTTAAACCCAATGAGAAACGAAAAATTAAAAACGAAAACAGAAATAATAATAATAATAATAATAAGATTGCCAAGAATTTATCTCTCTCATCAAAGATCAGTGGCTATCGGACGCTGACGAAGGGAAATAACCCTGAAACCCGGGTCCGTTCGTGCTACAGATCATGTTGAGAGGGATAACTTCCTTTGGCAAACAGGACACAGTAGTGTGTCGATAAGCCAGCTGGAGGAGATGTCCTCCTGGGGCTAAAAGCAACAGTAACATCCACCCCTAGGGGTCAGCCACACTTAAGTTGCAATATATTACACTTTATCGTGCAGTTACTGTTAATACTTCATTTAGAGAATTAACATTGCTTGTTTTCACCTTTTCGATATCAGTGAAGAATTTCACTGGAAAAGTAGATATAAGATTGCCAAGATTTTATCTCTCTCATCAAAGATCAGTGGCTATCGAACGCTGACGAAGGGAAATAACCCTGAAACTCGGGTCCGTTCGTGCTACAGATCATGATGAGAGGGATAACTTCCCTTGGCAAACAGGACACAGTAGTGTGTCGATAAGCCAGCTGGAGGAGATGTCCTCCTGGGGCTAAAAGCAACAGTAACATCCACCCCTAGGGGTCAGCCACACTTAAGTGGCAATATACTACACTATATATATATATATGTATGTATGTATATATATGTATGTATATATATGTATGTATATATATATATATATATATATATATATATATGTGTGTGTGTGTGTGTGTGTGTGTGTGTGTGTGTGTGTGTGTGTGTATACATATATATATATATGACGGCTTGGAGGTGGTGGTGATGCTGGGTGGTGCGATTTTGTGGTGTGCTGGTATGCCGAGAGAGATCTAGTTCTGTTTCTCATATTTTCTTAGTACACCTGCCTTTTCTCTTGACTCATGTCTTCCCTATTCTGTTGATTTCTGTCTCTTTTCTTTCGAAAATACACTTCTCTTTCGTTTTGGCTCATTTATTCTATCCTTTGCTGATTTCTTTCCCTTCTATGCTGACGCTCTTGTGCTGAGTCCCTCGTGCGATTGTCCATATTTTGAAACTAGTTATTAAAACAATAAATCTCCAAGATGGTTCAGTGCGTGTCAATTGAAAAACAGATACGAATGTATTAGACAGTTTTTGTTTATAGGGTGAAAATATTTCTGAAATACTTACTTAATATGGAAATACTTACCGAATATAGGATACGGTAATTATATTGTAGGAAAGTAAAAGGAAACAGGAAAAATAGAATTAATATTTATTAGTTTGTTCTGCTCTATGAATAAAATTTTTTTTTATGCTTTCGTCAATTGCTTGATACAAGGAAAAAGAAATTAGATACATCCTGACCAAAGCAGAGAAATTCTAACTTAACAAAAAATATAAAAAGAGGAAGTTGCATTTATTTTCACTACGGGACACTTATCATCGCACACACACACACACACACACACACACACACACACACACACACACACACACACACAAACACACACACAAACACACACATACACACACACACATAGCCACATGCACATACATTCAGATATATATGTGTGTATCTTTTAGATTTTGTTTACTTATACACAGTAACAAATGAGCCAATTGAACACTTCTGTGTGGTTGTTCAATTTGTGAGAAATAACAGCCAAATCTCTCTCATACTATGCTCTTGTTAGTATTAAGGAAAGGGAAAAATAGAATTCATACTTCTGATTTTGTTTGGTTCTATGACTATAATTTATTCTTAAATGCTTTCCTCCATTACTTAATACAAACAAAAGAGAAATTGGAAAAATCCTGATCAAAACAGAGAAATTGTAACTTAACAAAAATGTAGAAAGAGAAAGAAAATGTTGTATTCGAAAGCCAAAGGTTGTCTTTTTTTAGCTGAGGTGTAATTTTATAATTTAAGCAAATTCAAAATTTAAATTTCGAAACAGAAGACGTAACATGTTATCTGGTGTATCACCGATTTCAAATAGGTAAAAGACCTAAAACAAATGTGAGTTTGTGTTTGTGTGTGTGTGTGGGGGGGGGGGGGGCTTTAATAGCCAGGGGTCAATTCCAGTTCAATCGTAGAAAGGAATTCAAATACCCATTAGTCACTCCCTCTCACTCTCTCACTTCCTCTCTGCCTTCTTTGACACATGCGTCATATTTAAGTATCTTAATTTTCTAACTAATATCGTTGCTGCTCCGGAGGCCCAGTAGGCATGGGTGTTTAGAAATAATAATGCGGCACGTTTCAAATCTATTTTAGAAATTACGAGAGATCTAGTTAATTTTTTCTTTATTTTAGCAACAAGATTTATTTTAGCAACAAGATTTCTTTCAGCGTTAGAAGCTGTAAAAAAGACAATAATAATATTAATAAACGTTTGCAGAAATCATAAAGGGATTATGTTATTATCGACTCCCGGAAAAAGTTTTTAACAGAACACTTTTGGGGCAGATGAGGACAGCAGTTGACAAATTGTTGCGTAAAGAACAAGCTGGATTTAGGAAGAACCGTTCATGTGTAGATCAAATTGCCACTCTTCGCATCATCTTAGAGCAAATCGCAGAGTGGAATGCACCGCTTTATATTAATTTTATTAATTTCGAAAATGCATTTGATAGTGTAGATAGGGAAGGCTTATGGAAAATTATGCAGCACTACGGCATACCAGACAAGTATGTATCTATAATAAGAGCAACTTACCAAGGAATGTCATGCCGAGTTTTGTATGGAAACGGAGCTACGGATAAATTCGAAGTAAAATCAAGAGTTCGAAAGGGCTGTATACTTTCTAATAGTTATAGATGGGATTATGAAGGAAACTAAGATTGAAAGTCAAATAGCCATTGAATGGACGGATGCAGAAGCTCTAGAAGATCTCGACTTTGCAGATGATATAGCGCTACTTTCACAAACATATAGCCAAAGGCAAAATAAAACGTCAAAATTAGAAGCAATAGCTGCCAAACTAGGATTGAAAGTCAACCACAACAAATAAAAAATTATGCGCATTAAGGAAGAAAACAGCGTACGTATTAAACTAGAAACCGGTGAACTAGAGGATGTAGCCGATTTTACGTATTTAGGTAGTAAGATAAAGTTCTCAGGCGGCACAGATGAAGATATTAAGACGAGAATAAGTAAAGCAAGGACCGCTTTTCACCTGTTAAAAAAAGTATGGAGCGCAATTGTAATTTCAATAAAGAACAAAATAAGAATTTTTAACAATAACGTAAAAGTGGTGTTATTGTATGGGGCTGAGACAAGGCAAACAAGAGTTAAGTCAAATAAGCAAATACAATCATTCATCAACAGGTGCTTACGTAGTATACTTAAAATTAGATGATCCGAACACATAAGCAATGTGGAGCTATGGCAAAGAACGAATCAAGTTTCGATTAGGGAGCAAATATTTAAGAAAAAGTGGAAGTGGATTGGTAGCACAATTAGAAAAGACACACCATATGTAGCGAAAAGTGCTTTACAGTGGAATCCGGGTGGATATAGAAAGAGGGGTACGCCTAAGAACTCGTGGCGTAGGTCAGCACAAAAGTAACTAGAGAAAGGGGGGACATTCATGGCAGAGTATAAGTACAGAAGCGAAAACTTATGCGACATGGAATTCAATTATAAGTGGCCTATACTCCGCGTTAGAGTCCTTTTATTATTATTATCAATATTTTCTAATTGATGTATGAATACCAGCGTGTGACAAAAGAAACGTAGAAACTTTCGAAATACAACGATCTGGAAATAGAGGTAACTCGAATGTGGAGACTAAAATCAGAAACAATTTCTATTATAGTGGATGCATTAGGTATGATAAAATAGCATTCAGACAAATACATAACTAAAACAGCAGTGCTTACAAGTATATATAACATACAGAATATAGCAGTACTAGGCATCGCACACAGCCTATGTAAAACACTTTCAATACAGAGAAAAGAGCACCACATCAAACCACAGCACATACCCAAGGCACACAACAGAGCTGCACTCTGTAGTGAAAGCACGTGATAAACTATGAAAACTGAATAATAATAATAATAATAATAATAATAATAATAATAATAATAATAATAATAATAATAATAATTTTTGTTTTTTCATTGTGAATAACGGTGGTAATGAAATTGAAGTCAATGATGGTGACAGCGTTACACCCGGTAGTCTCAGAGATTCTGGTCCCGCTTCAGCCTGTCGAGACATATAGATAAAAAAAGAAGACAATAAAACTAATAGTGACATGACAGATGAGCAAAAGGCAACCTACGACAGAATAAAGGTAAGACTACAGATGACGATAGCGACGTTATTTGCAACCTTATAACGGTTGTTCGATGGAAATTGAACCAAGAAACGAAAAATGTCAATGAAATTCTGAAATACATCAGAACAAACAGCATCACAGAAACAAATAATTTGATCAAGGCAGCAAGTATTGTTGTAGCAGAAAACGGGAGTGTTGATGTGAAGAAAAAGAAACATAATGGGTGTGAAAAAAGAAAAGATCCATGGTGGAAAAGAAGAATCCAGACAAGGTTAGACATGCTCTCGAAGGAAATTTCTGTGTTAGACCGAAAAGAGAAATGGGAGCTTAAGAGCGAACGAAAATACAGGGCGCTGAAAAGGAAGTATAATATTGAAAGGGCCTTAAAGTAGTAGTGGAGGAACTGAAACAGCGCCTCATTGCAAAGTAAGCAAAGATGGTAAAATACGACCTAAGAATGAAGGGTTACAACCAGAATAGGTTATTCGGAGTAGATCAGAAGAGATTCTATAAAGAAATAAATGGAGAGTGTACAGATGAAAAATTGATACCAGATTGCATTGTAAGTCAAAGATTTTGGGGTGACATCTGGAGCAAAGACAAGGAGTACAAGAAGGATCCTGAATGGTTGCAAGAACTGAAACAAGCAGTAGTCTGTCCAAAACAGGCAGTACTAGTAATTTCAGTTGGGTAAGTGCAGGAAATCAGCAAAAAAAACAAAAAAAAAACGAGCAACTGGAAGGCCCCGGGAGCAGATTGAGTTCAAGGCTACTGGATCAAAAGATTTGGTGAATGTCATGCACGAATAGCTCCGCAAATCAACACCTTGTTAAATGCCGACCAAGTAACACCAGGGTGGTTGACATTGGGCAGGATGGTGCTGTGCCTGAAAAATATCGAAAAAGACAATACGGTAGACCATTACAGGCCGATATCCTGTTTGCCATTTATCTGGAAGTTATTGACTGGAATACTCGCAGAGTCAATGTACGAACATCTGAGAAAAAATGGAGTCCGGCCACATGAGCAGAAAGGATGTAAATGTAAGTGAAGAGGTACCAAGGATCAACTCCTGATAGGCAAAACTTTACTCAGAGACTGCACGACGATGAAAACTAACTTAGCCATGTCATGGATAAATTATCGTAAGGTGTACGATATGATCCCACATTCTTGGATTAGGAAGTGTATGAACCTGTTTGGTATTGCATCGAATGTTGAGCGATTGCTCGGAAAATGTATGGCGAATTGGAGGATGGACCTGACAGCATACGGAAGAAGTTTAGGGACAGTAGAAATTAGGAGGGGCATCTTCCAAGGGGACTGCCTATCCCCACTGATTTTTGTACTGTGCTTGATACTACTAATACTGATTCTGAGGAAAGCAAAAGCTGGGTATGCATTCAAAAGCCGCCAACAAAAAGTCAACCATTTGTTATTCATGGATGACCTCAAACTTTATGGTAAAGATGAAGCCCAAGTCAGTTCCCTCGTTGATACGGTGTATACCTTCAATGCTGATATCAGAATGGTGTTCGGACTGAGAAAGTGCGGTGTGTTAGTCTTGAAGAGAGGCAAATCAAATGTATGGACGGGCTAACGATACGGTCAGGGGAGGTTATGAAGCAGATAAAAGAGACGGGCTAAAAGTACTTGGGGATTTTTGGAAATGGATAAATTGATGGAGAAAGAAATGACAGAAAAATTTAAGGTGGAGTTCTTGCGCAGACTGAGAATGATCCTTAAGTCGAAATCAAACGGACAGAATAAGGTCGAAACTATCAACACCTGGGCGATTTCACTCATTAAATATGGAGCAGGGGTAATCGCATGGACAGTAGACGAATTAAATAGCTTAGACAGAAAGACAAGGAAGTGGATAACTAGATATGGGTCACTCCATACAAAAAATGACACAGACAGCCTTTATGTACCAAGAAGACTCATTAGAGCAGAAGAAAGCAACATAGGATGGTATGTAAAAATTGCCATAGAACTGCTATTATTAGAAGTAAGAAGGTAAGGCCTGTGTAAGATGAAAGACTGCAAAGATAAAGCACTATACAAGAAATTGAAAACGAATGAAACTGAAGAAAGGTGGCTAAAGAAAAGAATGCATGGCTAATTTCATAGAGATGTTGAAGAAAAGACAGACAGAGAAAAAAGACGGCTGTAGATGACTAAAAGTGATTTAAAACCGGAAACGGATGCTCTAACCTGTGCTACCCAAGAGCAAGCACCATGAACACACTACATAAAATACCGAATAGACAACAAAGCAGGAAGTGCTAAGGGCAGAATCTGTGGACAAAACGGTGAAACCGTATGGCATATTACCGGATAATGAATCCCACTAGCCCAGAAGGAATATAAGAGACGTCACGACAATTTAGCCGGGCTTGTCTATTGGATACTTTGCAACAAGTATGAACTTGACAGAGCAAAAAATTGGTACGACCACAAACCTGAACAGTGCGACCATGAGAAAGAAAATAGGAAGCCAGACATAGTCTTAATTGAGAAAGAAAACAAACTATGCTGGATCATTGATATAACATTCGCAGCTGACAAGAAGGTATGCGATAAGGAAGAAAGAAAAGTTGAGAGATATGACAGGTTAGCTTGGGAATTTAAGCGGTTGTGGTCGATGAAAAAAGTAGCAGTAGTACCAATAATTGTCGGAGCCCTGGGAACAGTGAGCAAAAATCTCAGGAAGTACGTGAAACAAATATGGGCTGCAATAAAGCTGGAGCACTTGCAGGAAACATCACTGCTTGGAACCGCTCGAATACTCCGGAAGGTGCTCGAAAAATAAGAGGTGTTACCTTAGTTCACTGGTAGTGAACAGCTGACACTGTAGTACATCTCCAGCGTTAGAAGCTGTGCAAAGACAATGATGACGATGATAATAATAATAATAATAATAATAATAATAATAATAATAATAATAATCGTTTCTACTAATTGCGCAAGGCCTGTATGTTTGACTGGAATTTAAATTATCGACCCAAAAGGATGAAAGACAACGTCGGCCTCGGCGAAATTGGAACTCAGAACGTAAGGACAGGCGAAATACTTAGCAGCATTTTGCCCGACATATTAACGATTCTGCTAGCTCTACATTTGTATAACTTTAAGTATATAAATCTATGGTGAGAAAGCATATAATCTTGATAACGTTAACATTAAGGAATATATATATATATAAATAATAGAAAGACAAATCAAGGAATATCATCTGTTTTATGTACCATTTGCATCTCACATAGCTAATATTTTCCTCGGAAAATATTTGCTACACAGAATAAATATTTTCCACATTCAAGTAATTATGGGGAAAATGTAATCAACACAGAGAATGATTTTCGTATTCAACCTCCAGAAATTTGCCTTAACTTTAAGCAGTACATAACAAAAGGAAAATTAGGCAGTATTTCAATTCAAAATTAGGCAACATGACTAGAAGATATAGTGTGAAATGTGGAATTAGCTCTGATATTGGCACTTGACTAGATTTTGAGAATGTCAAGAAAAGTAATTCCGACAGTAATAACATCTAGGAATAATATCCATTATAATAATGTTACTAATCCTGCCATAACATCTACTTCTGAGAGGAGGATTAGGACTATTTCCTTTAACCATGAGCACCACATACAAGTGTAAAAATGCCATTGTAATTTCAAGAACAAAATAATCTGTCCTGTGAAAAAAGAATTTAGTTTATTAATGTAAGGTCATACATAGGTTCGTCTGCTACAATTTGGAAGACTAGATTCTATAAACATTCTCATTTATATAAGTGTACAAGAATTTTACGAATTTTGTGATTTGAAATAAAAGAACATTATCTATGATCCAAAGTGGCCAATTACAATTTACACATCATCGTACAATGATAGTAATTTTAAAGGTGATCTTCGCCTTGAGGAAATGTATTATATAATTAGTTCTAGATTAGTATTATTGAATTGTAAAAGAGATTGTACATTGGAATCTGTTCACAGATATAGAACAACATTTAAATATTTCAATTATAATTACTTTTTGAAAGTGTTTGTAGCATAATTAATAGTTGCTGTTTTTAATTGTCTTGACGTAGAATTCTACTGTTTATTTTTCATTTTGTTTGTTATTTACTGATGTCATCAAAAGTTAAACACTGAACTGGCTACTCTTTGAGGATAATATTTCTTCTTAACGTTTATTTAATATGTGTTGTTCTTAGTTCAATTTGAATTTAATCCATTTTAGATTGCTTTGAGGACATTATGTTAGCATATATTTTCGGATATATTCATGGGACTGGTATTTCAGAACTCTTTCACTATCTAACATGTTTGTACATTAGTAACGATCGTTGGTAACATGGTGTAATCACGATTTTTCCATTTTGCCTATTTTTATTCTTATATATATATATATATATATATATATTATATATATATATATATATATATATATATATATATATATATATATGTATATATATGTATATATATATATATTTATATATATATATATATATATATATATATATATATATATATATACATATATTCATTTATACACACACAAACATATGCATATATATACATGCACACATATATACATGGAAATATATGTATATATATATATATATATATATATATACATATATATACATGCACACATATATACATGGAAATATATGTATATATATATATATATATATATATATACGTATATACACACATATATATATACATATCCATTAGGCATCTATACTTATATGTATGTGTGATGGTGTGTTTGTGTGTGTGTTTGTGTATGCGTGTGTGTGTATGCGTGTATATGTGTATGCCGACATATATGCCTTTATAAAACATGATATATTTTAACAAAATATATGACCGAAAATTTAGCATACAACAACATGCATACAGTTGAGAAAGACATTAGGTTGGACTACTCATTTCTACATTTAATACCGTATCACCGCATTAAAATTCACCATGTTTTCATATTGATCATATATAAACTCATCAATATGCATATGTATTCATAAATATACATTTGTTCCTCATATGCATATGAATACACACATATCGATAAACGTAAAACGTTCCTCAAAATGCATATGGATAAATATGTTTGTATGTATGTATGTATGTATATATATATATATATATATATATATATATATATATATATATATATATATATATATATATATTTCAGGACCATTAACCATCGCCGCCAGTGGAATCGCAATACTTTCATTAAGATCTAGTATGCGTTTTGATTGAAGTATTGAATAAATTTGGTTGGCGTTTTTTCCAGAATGAACAGACCTATTGCTGCTTTCAAACATTGTTGCGTAGATAACTAAGATCCCGTCGAATACTACTGTTTGCTATCATAAAAAAACGGCTATTATATGAACGACAGGGAGAATTAATCTCTATAAAAGGCATATTGACTGATCTCTGTGAAAGAATCGGCGTGCGAAAGTTCCCGATAGCTTTCACATGGCCAAAGGTTTTAATATCTCCCCAACTTGCAATCTTACATTGCTTTCTAACCATTAATCAGTAGTGAATAGCATTTTCGTCGCGAAATCATTTAATGGGTGAATATGAAAATCTGATCTTTCATTACGATTCAGTCGGATATTGCATTTTTGTCTTTTATTAATAAATCCTAAGTTAATCCTGTGACATGAGGAAAAATGTGTATAACGACGTGTAATAATATAGGTCAGCAGTTGCACATTACGCACTTAGCTAATGTGTTGAGTTATCAATAATTGGTATGCTCTGTATTATTATGGAGTTAGCTTTGACATGAGATCCAGCATTCGTTTCCATTTCATTGCATCTCGATCAAATGCCATTTTCTGCAGTGTCGGTTCCACTCACAGCTTAGGTATAAAATTAGGTAGGCGGAAAATAGATGGATCCCATCAAGTGAATTTTACCTGCAATCAAACAGGTACAGCCTTGTCATATACTGGATCACCCTGATTTTACCTGAGAATTCTATTTAGGTTACACGGGCCTACAGAATATTCAGCCAGCTACACCGCTCATTCAGGACCAATCATTTAAATGAATTCCATCATCAGATCATGAAAGGAGTTGCTGCTCTGTAGAATATTCACTGTCTGAATAGAGGGGTACGTTTTGATCCTTCATGTGATTCGAAAAATGCATTCATTTCTGTTAGATTAATTTGAATTATTTCTTCAAGACAATATTGTACCTTCATTTCTTACAATATCTTTAGCTAACAACACCGAACAGCATTTGATAAACTCTCAATGCAGATGCAGGTATTAGTACCTACTGGATAAGTTAATGACGAATCACGAGATACGGACGTCAGGTATATGTAGGCTAATTAACGCCCCTGTTATAGATTTTGGTTCTTACACGTCATGATATTTTAAATCCTATAGTCCTAGAGAACTTACCCCTGCATGTTAAATTAATGAGAGTTGAAAGAAGTTCATGCCAATTGTAAGAAGATTAATTTCATGACGATGAACTGAATAACATGAGTAGTAATCCGAAATGCTGCCAGGTATTTGATATGCACTGGACATCTTATATTTCTTGTTTTAAAAGTAATTTGATGGTAAGATGATAGTATGATCTTAAGATGACAGTAAAAGTTATTTGCTGTTCTGTGCATGTAAAAGTACTTTTGATAATGCGCACAGATTAGAATGTTTTTGGAATCACGTAGACAATATTTTTCGTCGGAGACAAGCCGTTTCCATGAGCACTATCTTTTAATTTCGTTCATTTTTCGATTTCCTGGTGTCTGAGATCCGAAGCGGTATCAAAATGTTCCCAGACTAGTTCTATAGCGCGCCAGCAGATGACAGAGCGAAGTTGCGTAAGCAATGAAAGCTAGTAGTGAACTTCATGAGGCAGTGTGATATCTGAATGACATTACTGTGGTTAGTTCGCAAGTTGAGAAATTTGTGTTTTGGGGTTTACGTGTATGCTGCAGTCTGTGATTTTTGTCATGGACAGGAAGTTGAAAGGAAGAGCCAATGTACAATCTTGCGTTAAACTTGGGAAATCATTGAGCATTCTTCAAAAAGCTTACAGTGACGAGGCAATGGACCGTATGGAATGTTTCGAGTGGGAGTGGCGCTTCGAAAGCAGAAGACATTCCCTGAAAAACGATGAGCGATCTGGAAGACCTGCCACAAGCGTCAGACCAGGAAATGTGGAGAAAATTCATCAGCTTGTGCATGCGGATCATCGGGGGACAATCAACGACATTGCGGATGCTCTTAGTCTATCGAATATGTTCTTGCAGGCAGGCCTAACTTCTAAATTGAACATACGCATGTCACTGTCAAGTTTGTGCCCTGCTTGCGGACCACTGAGCAGAATGAACATCACCAAGAAGACTATCAAGGTCTCAGTCAGCGTGCCGATGATGACCCATACTTCATATCGAGGATCATCACTGGTGACGAAAGTCACCACAGCGGAAGGGGCCTTCATCTCCTCAATCGAACAAGGCACGACAAGGTCGTAGCTCAATCAAAAGCATACACATGGTTGTTTTTCGACATCCGTGTCATTGTGCGTTGAGAATTTGGTCCCCAGTGTCACACAGTCAATTGAAAGTTCTACTGCGACGTTTTAAAGTGTTTGATGGAGGATATTGGGCGAAAGTGAAGAACTGGATTCCTCCCGACGACAATGCACCCCACTGTCACCGAGCTCTTCTCACTCGTGAGTTTCTCGCCAAATGAACATGGTATCGCTTCCACACCTGTCCCATCCACCATATTTATTAGATAGGACAGATTAAAGATGAAAAGGTAGCTGAAGAGGAAAAGGTAACTGAAGAGGAAAAGGTAGCTGAAGATGAAAAGGCAGCTCAGTGGTTTCCGTTTTAACACCGTTGTCAAGCTCAAGAGCGAATCGCAGAAAGTCCTTGACTCGCTTATGGAAAACCACTTCCAGGCCGGATTCCAAAATGGCAGGAACACTCAAACAGGTGTATTGCAGTGCAAGGTGACTCTTTCGAATGATATGATGGTAAATAAGTTATTTTTAATTAATCATAACTAATCTGGGAACCTTTTGATACCACCTCGTATCAATCAGCCCCATTTGCAATAATTCCTTGGGCATCTATGACAACACATTTCCAGTTTCTTTTGCCTCTTTAAATTTCAAGTCTTTCGTTATTATTATTATTATTATTATCATTATTATTATCATTATTATTATTATTATTATTATTATTATTATTATTATTATTATTATTATTATTATTATTATTATTATTATTATTCAGTAGTTTTATTTTTATAACGTGCTTTCACTTCACTACCGAGCGCAGCTCTGTGCGCCTTGGGTATGTGCTGTGGTTTGCTCTGGTGCTCTTATGTTTACTGTATTGAAAGTGTTTTTCGTAGAATGTGTGCAGTACCCAGTAGTGCAATTTTCTGTATGTTATATATATTGGTAAGTCCTGGTGTTTTTGTTATGTATTTGTCTGAATATTTTTTTATTATACCTAAGGCACCTACTATGATAGAAATTGTTTCTGTTTTTAGATTCCACATTCGAGTTATCTCTATTTCCAGGTCTTTGTATTTTGAAAGTTTTTCCATTTCTTTTAGAGAAACGTTGTCATCTGCTGGTATTGAAACATCAATTAGAAGGCATTTTTTTCCTTCATGATCTTTGACAACTATATCTGGTCTATTTGCCTTAATTTCTCTATCTGTGTGTATTGGCATATCCCAGAGTATGGTTGCTTTCTCGTTTTCTGTGACCTTTTCTGGCGTGTGTTTATACCATCTTTTTTCTGTTGCTATTCCATAGTGTTGGCATAGCTTCCAGTGTATATAGGTCCCAGCTCTGTCGTGTCTGTGAATATATTCCTTCTTAGCCAGGACTGGGCAGCCAGAGATAATATGATTTATTGTTTCTTGTCGATCTCCACATATTCTACAGTTACTTGTTATATTTCTTTTCATTATGTGTTTTTGGTAATTTCTGGTGGGGAGGCTTTGGTCTTGTGCAGCAATTAAAAATCCTTCAGTCTCTGCTTTGAGTCCTGAGCTTCTCAGCCATTGCTGGGATTTTTCTCTGTCTATTTCTTTCGCATTTAGTTTAGCCCAGTATTTACCATGTAGGGGCTTTTCTTGCCATCGTTTTATCATGGTCCGTTGCTGTTCTAGTTTTAGTTTGGATTTCATTTGTTTTATAGCTTTTGTTGTTTCTTCTTCTTCTTCTTCTTCGTATTTGTTAGGTAGATTGATTTCTTGTTTGTATTTGTCAGCTTCCTTAAATACTGAAAACAGTTTTTTGTTTTGCTCGTGTTTTGTGGCTATTTGTATTAGTTTCCCTTGCTTCTGGAGTAGGTATTTTTGCAGTCCTATGGTGGTTATTTTATAATTATTATTATTACTATTATTATTATTATTATTATTATTATTGTTATTATTATTATTATTACTATTATTATTATTATTATTATTATTATTACTATTATTATTATTATTATTTTATTATTATTATTATTATTATTATTATTATTATTATTATTATTGTTCAGTAGTTTTATTTTTATAACGTGCTTTCACTTCACTACCGAGCGCAGCTCTGTGCGCCTTGGGTATATGCTGTGGTTTGCTGTGGTGCTCTTATGTTTACTGTATTGAAAGTGTTTTGCGTAGAATGTGTGCAGTACCGAGTAGTGCAATTTTCTGTATGTTATATATATTTGTAACTCCTGGTGTTTTTGTTATGCATTTGTCTGAATATTTTTTTATTATACCTAAGGCACCTACTATGATAGGAATTGTTTCTGTTTTTAGATTCCACATTCGAGTCATCTCTATTATTCCATTCCGTTAAAACATATATTATCTTATGTTTACCCTTGATGACACTATCTCATTGGAGGGGTATCATCCGATACTATGGTCACTTTGTCATTCGCTGAGAACATTTCGGGTGAATGTTTATATAAGTCCTATTCTCTCGACATTTCATAAGGTTGATATAATTTCCAATGCATGAAATTTACAACTTCGTCAGGCTTGTAAATGTGTTTAGAAGAGGCATGGGTGGCTACGAATTAACAAACGAAGTTGTATGCTTGATTATTTCTTTCCCATCTTCACACTTTTGCAATTACTTAATGTATTTTATTTTATTGCATGAATATCATGATTTCTTCGGGGAAGTATTCGTAGCTGTACTGCAACAGAAAATACTGTGAACTCCTATCCTTCTCTTGCAACACTACGAGATGTTTTTGTCAATTTGTTTCTGAAATGTTTTCATGTATTGTCCTATAAATGTTTTCTTGCCATCGTTTTAGCATTCAGTTTTTGGCCGCTTCACAATATGTTCTTTTGTTTCTTCTTTCTCCTCACAACTGACTGTTTTGTTTTGTTTTTATTTGTTAGCTTCCTGGAATACCGAGATATAGTATTAGTACTTTGTCGTTTGATTAAGATTATATTATTCATTATTGGGGATTTTGTGTTTCTAAAATGGAACGTTTTCTGTAATTATTTGATGGCATAAGGCATCTGCTTTATAATGGGGAAACATCTTTCTTTGATTTAGCTAGTATATTCGTAGTGTTTCTTATTTTTTTGTATACCAAATTCATTTAGTGTTTAAATCGGACTATTATAAATATAAATTATTGCCGGAACAACTGTAATACTAATGCACATGTAATACAAAGAACAATGTAATACATTGTTCTTTGTATTTTACTTTGTTTTAAATAGTACTAATTTATTTATAATAGTTCTTACTAGATGTAACTCTAATATACGTGTCATGCACTTCGTCTATAGTTCACGGATTTCTTAGTATTTTTATATCAAATATTCTGGTTTCTTCTTTTTCTCTATGGGCTATAATATATTAGTTCTCCATGACAAAATGAAGTGACAAGCCTCTACATGTTAAAATATCTATCAAACATATTTCAAGTGTTCTTAAGTTTGTAAGCACCCCTTCAATACTTCGCACATTTAATCACGTATTTCTTCTGGTATGACATTCTCTACGCGCAATCAGTAAATAACTTTCACTTAAGATAAAGGAACATTTGCTTCGTTTTCAGCACAAAATATTTTTTTTATTAGTATGTTGGGTTGAGAAAACAAACAAGTTCGAAATGCATCCATCAATCCAATAGACACCGCTCGGAGCAGACTATGTCGCTTTTACACTTTATCTCAAGCGAGAATCCTTTCCTCATAGCAAGATACATTGAACAACGTTTACAGGTTCAAAAACCTGTCAAGAATATTTGCGCTAGCCTTACGTTTGTACACTTTCCTTAACAGTTTCACAATCTCCTTACATACATTTGTGTGACTGTAATTTTTATCATTTAGCTGTTAAAATTCACAATGCGAGACTTTTCGGAGTTTGAATTACATGCATAATTTTGTGAGTCTATCACTCGATTAACCACAACCACAAGGCTGTTAAGTATATTTAGTGGAGTCCACACTGTTGGATGCGTGCAGTTCCATGCCTCCCACTTGTAGATAACTTACGCTATTTTTTCTAACAACCTCAGCTCTTGAAATAATTATGTTCCCTGCCCTTCTTTCTCTGATCACGTGATACATTAAAATACACCTACTTTATAATCACTGTTCACAATTATCTCTTTGGTATTTCGGTCGTACACAACAGCTGTCTGAAATATCCTCGTTACATATACTTTTTCCGAGATATCCATATCAAAATGTTTGAATGTGCATCAACTTGCATCGATCAACACAACTTGAATTAAGGAGAACTAGCAAATAAATGTCTATAATCATTTTTAAATATTAATTTGACATTTTTACCCCATAGATATGTATTTTGATTTTCAGTAATAAAGTGCGTATGTGGAAAGTGTTACACACTTTCCTTACATGGTATCAAGTAATTATGATCATGACTTGCAGAAAATGTATTGATACACTCAAATATTAATAGGGAGTATTAAAGTATGAAGTGAACTTTCGTAGGAACCAGGAAGTAGCCATTCTTATGAAAAATAGGTGAGATAGGGAATGATGGAAACAGGTTGTATCGTGACAGCCATATCTATGATCAGCCTTACTGGGATCTACAGATAAGATGTTTGGTCTAAATTATCGAATCAAAGAATGAGTGGAAACATTAAAGGAGATTGAATGAATTACCTTTGGGAGAGTTGAATTACATTAAGCTAATAATAGGTGCATCATGGAAGGAAAAGTGACATCTTCAATGAAATAGCGATGCAAGTAAAGTGATAGGGGATTGCTGTCTCCAATGTTAGATGAAATAATTCAAGTGTAAGAGGCGAATAAGTGTAAGGAGGGAAAAGGATGATAGATGACGAAAGTAGATCTGAAGGGATAAATTATATGTATGTACTTATTTATCGCCCTCTCTTTCTTTCTGTGTGTGTGTATACACACACACAAACACACCCACACACACACACACACACACACACACACACACACACACACATATATATATAAATATATATATATATATATATATATATATATATATATATATATATATATATATATATATATATATATATATATATATATATATATATATATATATATATATACATATATATATATAGAGAGAGAGAGAGAGATAGATAGATAGATATAGATATAGATATACACATATATATAAAGTCGTATTATTACGGTTATATACAATAATAATAAGGTGGCTAGCAAATTCAGACCTTTACATACATAATATAAAATAATTTAAGAAAAGCAGGGTATAAATACCACTTGCTAAAATGAAAGCCATAGCTCACAATTTTTATGGCGGCAAGTGGTATTTATACTCTACTTTTCTTTTATATATATATATATATATATATATATATATATATATAGTGTATATATATATATATATATATGTGTGTGTGTATATATATATATATGTAGTATATATATATATATATATATATATATATATATATATATATATATATATATATATATATATATATATATATATATATATATATATATATATATATATATATACATATATATACATGTATATATATATATATGTATATATACATATATCGTTCAACTTTGTATAACTGTACAAAACACAAAAGACAGAGACGGGAAGGAACAACGAACAAGGTGTATTAGTTTCATGCGTAGCAAAAATGAAAGAAGTCTTTCATGTTTCTTTCGAACCTACTCTCTTCTACAGAAACGAATCAAGAATGAAAACAACGAATGGTGTGACGTATAATGGCGTATAATGATTTTATGTCAAGAGTGAACAAAACTGTGTAGGAGCCTGGAAGAAAGGAGAAAGAAATGAAAAGACGAATAACATGATTGGCGTTATGAATGTGTAGAGGAGGAAGGAAGCCACTATGGGTGCGCGGACAAAACAGAGTGAGGAAACAAATGTGTCTGGATTAACGGTTACATATCTAGAAGAGAATGGAAAGATGTAGGTGAGTATAAAGGGAGATAACAGTAGCCTTGCTAATGTATGTGTCAAAATGAGGATGCATGCGAGTGTGCAGCCTTGGCTAAAAGTATTAAGCCACCTCAATGTTTTGTGGTTCAGCTATTTCAATGTTATTGAAACTCATGTACATGGTAGATTATGGTATATTTGACAATATACATTAGTTTTAATATCTGGTTGACCTTCCTTTAGCATCAGTTACCGCTTTTATACAGTTAGGTATTGAATCAACTAGTTTTTTGCAGGTGCTAGGTGCAATTTTAATTCATTCTTCGACATTTGGTACACATACTCTTTATTTTTAATTGTTATGTTCCTGATAGCTTCACCAAATGTTCCCTATAGCTATTCGATCAGATTTAGATCGGGACTTTGAGCTGACCAGTCCATGGGAATAATACCCTATGTCTCAAACCATTGACGAGCAATGTTTGCTGTATGACATGCAGCGTTGTCCTGTTGAAAGATAATATTGTTTTTCGACACTCCTACATGCGATTTAGCAATTGACATCTGATAACATAGAGGCATAGGTAGCTGAATTCATCTTACCCTGATATAAAAGCATTTCTCCAGGTCCTGTGGCAGACATGTAGGTCCACACTATGATAGAACTACCCCCATGTTTTACGGTTGGTACCAGACATTCAGCCTTAAATGTTTTCCCAACTCTGCGACGCATGAAAGTTGCACCGAATGTGTTCAGAAAAACTGAGTAAAGACATGAAAAATAATATTAGCTTTATGTTGGATACTTTTTTCATATATTTTGGACAACAAACCAGTTGCATTAAGTTTATATGTTAATTGAATACATGCACTATCTTCATGATGGGCTACGATTTGACCTCGTTCATACTTACTCAACTGCCTTGTTTTAGGCATTTTACCGTTAACTGTATCTACAACGTATTTTAGCGCAAAACTCTGAAATAATCAAGGAAACGTAAGTTAATTTTGGACGTTGCTGTTATTCGTAATTGGTTGCATATGTACAGTACAGTATAAAAGCGGTAACTGATGCTAAAGGAGGGTTAACCAGATATTAAAGCCAATGTATGTTTTTAAATATACCATAATCTGTTATGTTGTTTCATATTTTTAATGCTTTCTGATATAGTCACAAGGCTATTGATTTTGAGGAGAAGCAATTAGTCGTTTCCATCGACTCGAGTATTTAACTGGTAATTGACTATACCGACCCCGAAAAGATAAGATATAAGGCAAAGATAGATAGATAGATAGACAGACAGACAAACAGAAAGAGAGAGAGAGAGAGAGATTCTTTTCTGAATTCTTGCTACAATCAAATATTATTATTACGACATTGCTATCTCAATTTAATTAGATTTTAGCAACATTTAAAATATGATCCTGGATTTCCTTAAAAAACAGTCTAGGTTTAAATCTCTTTGATCATTAGTTTTGGCGATCAAAGATGACTTGGGTTAAATAACAATAGATATTATTGATGAAGAGAGGCGAACTGGCAGATGCGTTAGCACACCGGGCAAAACTGCTCAACGGCATTTTGTCTTGACGTTCCGTGTTCAAATTCTACTGAGGTCGACTTTTCTTTTCAGGGTCAATAAGTACCAGCTAAACCCTACAGTCCATTTAATCGAACATCCCCCAAAATTGCTGGCTTTGAGCCAAAATTTGAAACCATTTTGCACTGTTTGTGTATATTTTATTGTTTTCGTATTGATGTTAAGTGAAATATATTTTGATTTGGATCGATGTATTTTGGTATTACGTGTTAGAATGCACTCGATCCATTAATAATCCTTTCTGCTATAGGTACGCGGCCTGCATTATGTGGGGAGGGAGACAGTCGATCATTCGACCTCATTACTCAACTGGCACTTATCGATCCCGAAAGGATGAAAGGCAAAGTTGAGCTCGGCGGAATTTGAGCTCAGAATGTAGAGACGGGCGAAATACCGTTTAGCATTTTGCCCAGAGTGCTAACGATTCTACCAGCTCCCCACCTTGCACTCGATTCTTTAATAATGACATTACTGCAAATGTGATCAGTGAAGAAACCTATAAGTATGATATCCTTCCCGAAGTTAATATTTGGTTAAATAATAACCACCATTACATTACTCCATACCATTAACCAGTGTCGGTGATATCGTAGTGAGGAAGCCAACATTTTCCTCAATTGAGAATATACAAATTATTAATTCACAATATAACATTGTTCTACACT
The DNA here is from genome assembly GCF_046866305.1 of Octopus bimaculoides. Taxonomy (NCBI): domain Eukaryota; kingdom Metazoa; phylum Mollusca; class Cephalopoda; order Octopoda; family Octopodidae; genus Octopus; species Octopus bimaculoides. Next base: position 73,139,273 of record NC_142935.1, read on the forward strand.
TTCGCGTAGCAGTAAACTTGTAATTTCAAAATATTATATTTAGAGTAGTCTATGTGAAAACACGATGTCAGGTGGTTAAGGTATTGAGTTCCTGATTATTAAGTTGTAGTTTCAATTCCCAACAGGACGGTGATTTTGCCCTTGTGCAAAGTATCTCATTTCCCTTGCTTCAGTCCACTCAGAAAAAGTCTTACTTACATCTTACTACAGGTATACAACACACACACACTCTCTCTCTCTCTCATTATCTCTCTCTCCCTCTCTCTCTTTCTCTCTCTCTCTCTCTTTCTTTCTTTCTTTCTTTTTTCTCCAGTACTCTCCAGTTGTCACATACTGAACTTTCTCATGTTTGAAAGAGTTTCAGTGTGTACTTATGACTATAATGTCACGTAAAGCAAGTAATGAGAGAATGGTACATTATTATCAAATTAAACTCGCTAGTGTGATTATGGTGTTTTTAATATTTAATGCTTTTCCAGCAAAAAGGGACTGTAAGTATTAAAATGAGACAGCATAAAACAAAACTGGAAACCAGCTTACATATATTTAGAAATACATAAACCAGGTAGACACCTACCTTATATAACAATGAGCACAGATAAGGCAGTATGATTAAAAAGTAAGCTTTACAAATCTAGTGTCCAATCCTTCATTGTGGCACATTACGAAAGAAGATCCCATTGTTGCTTTGTGCCAACGAAAGCCTTCTTGGTGTTGGCTACATTTAATACTGTCCATATTCTAGTAAGAATCTAAGACCGAATTTCTAATTTTGAGATAATTTTATCCACCACCACAAATTTTAGAAGTTTTGACAAAGATTTTGCTTGCTACCATTCCTCCGCCAGATAAACTATAAAAATAAAACCAGACGTCAGCACAATATATTTGATATCATTGAAATGAAATTTCATACACCTTTATTTTTGTTTCTCTTAATTTTTGATTCTTTCAGTCATTAGACTGCGGCCCTGCTGGGGCACCCCCTTGGCGAATTTTTTGTAGAATGCATCGATTCCAGTAATATTTGTAAAAGTGATACTTATTCTATCGGTCTCTTTTGTCCGCTAATTTGCGGGACACCAGCACCGGCTGTCAAATGGTGGTGTGGGGACAAATACATAGACAAAAGCACACACACACACACACACACACACACACACACACACACACTCATAATATGTATATTTTTACCACATTTTTCTGTTGAGATCAGTTAAAAAATGTTCAATATTTATTAGAAATAACATTTTTTTAATGTAGATTTGGTTCTAAAAGAAAAGATTCTCTCTAGTAATATTGCATCTGAAGAAAAGTCACTGAATAAAACGATTGAAACTTTTTTATGAATTACGGATAATCTGCAATATTAAGCTCTTTTATAAATGCAGATAATACATTTTAAGGGAAGTATGATTTAAATCCTTATACTTTATTCAGTATATACAAACGTAAACTTACATTGCATATATAAATTACATACATCAATAGGATTTCCTTTTCTAACAAGAACTAATCATCAAAGATTTGTTCATCTTTCTCTTGCCTTATACCTGCTGTGTTCATGAAATAATGATTGCTAAATAGTCACGAAATACTAGTTGAAATATAGAATGCTCTGCAACGAAAGCCACATTAGGCCTGTAGCAAGTCACAGACTTACAAACCATTGGGTTTCGAGACATGAACTTATATATCTAATTATCGTACATCTCCACTCCAAAAGAGAGATGAATTAAGTACAGAGAAGACTTCGACAGGATTTAAACTTACAGTGTGACAAAGGTTAAAAAAAAAGATCATTAAAAATAAGAAATAGTTGTTTCTTATTTTTAATGCTTTCTGATTTAGGCACAAGGCTATTGATTTTGAGGAGAAGGAATTAGTCGTTTCCATCGACTCCAGTATTTTACTGGTAATTGACTATACCGACCCCGAAAAGATAAGATGTAAGGCAAAGTTTAACCTGGCGATATTTGAAGATACATCGTAAAGCGCCGTATGAAATAACGCAAAGCATTAGTCACCAAGATTCACACAAACGAAGGATATTAAAAAGACAACATTACAGAAAAATAGATAGGTATGTTACGTGTAAATAGAAGGTAGAACAAAGTTAGTAGCAATAAAATGTTAATAGAGAAATGTCCCAGTAAGCGATAGGTTTTACAGGGTTACTCATTGAAAACCAAGTAAAAACATGCTCTGATTGCAAATGCAGGTGTTCTCTTTCAGTTCTGCTCTATCAATGTTCAGAGGCGTGTTTGGATCAGGCTTGTTAACTCGGGCAATCCACCTTTCAAAACCTTTGCTGGAAGGCAGCACTTTCCTCGCCACACTTTTCTCTTTTTAACTTGAAAATTAAATGTTAAGACAAAATAAAAATGTCTGTATTCAGCCCTTTCAATATCATCCAGCACAATCTCTTTCGCCAAAACCACCAGACAAATAAAGACCACTACCTCTACAGGCTGAAGAAAGGCGATGGGACGGATCTTCACAATGGACTCAGCTGATAACCAGGTCCATCCTACACATGACAGCAGTTGTTCGACACATCGCTGTAACTCAGCCACGCTCGGGAATTAGACGAGTGCATACAGAACGATTTCATCGCTACGCGCACTTGGATACGCTGGACGAACAACACTTACGTACCTGTAGAGTTTACTGCGAATCGGTAGTGCCCCCCCCCCCCCCCCGCCAGTAGCATTTCCAGGCCAGGGAAATCCGAAAATTATCTATAGGTATAGTTTCGAAGTCCTCCAGACTAACTGGTAGGTTTTCATGAACTTCACGAATTCTTTGAGTACATCGTTAAATTACACCACCACTAAACCCCTATAGGACGCCAATGTGGAATTCCTACCGACTGCAGTTGCTCAACTGGTTGAGATCTGTGAGTGCTTGAAACGTTACAAATGCCAGACTCTTCATATTGATTTCTGCTTGACTCAGGACTGCAGTTCTGTCAACGAAACGAGCTGGGAGAAAAATGTATCTGTAAAACAGAGCCCAAATCTTCGCACCTCCAAGGAATTCAAGAAATCGCTTGAGATGTGGTAACCTCGGCACATTTCTACACATCATTTGTTACGGCATGCTCAGACCTCTAATTAGAGGAGTGACAGTAGAGGGACCATCTGGCTAACAGCTTACACTTTACACAATTTTCAGAAGAAAACACTCCACACTGATCAAACGCTCATTTTGGGGTGAGACTGGGTCACCTGATTGTCACCTCGTCCCCGTTACAATTGCCCGCTTGGAGATCTGGATCAAACTATACACCAAACAGTATAAGCGGTCCGTCTGTCCGGCACAGATTAACATCATAGGATAATAGCACCAGACGGCAGGAACCTGCCAGTTCTAGTATTCAGCAGTAGAATCTCTGATTCTCTTGGTTTAATTTCGGTTTCTACTACCATCTTTTATTGACTTACAACGGTATTGATCATCACGCCATGTTTCATGTCCGACACGATCACCCTGACGTCATCTGCACATATCGGTACAAACCTTTCACGTCCTGGTTCGCGCTAAATACCCTCATTATATCCAGTTTACGCAGTTCTATCTCTTGTATCAGTACATACAGAAAATACAAGGCACAACATCCATTGAGCATAGGAACAGCTGCTAAGTATTGGTAGCCAACATTATCAAGGTTTTCAGTTGATTCTAGGTTTCTTAGTTACTCCTCTATGATGTATCGCATGAAGTGAATAGATTTGTTTGTAATGGCACGTGTTTCTGCCTCCTCAATGAGACAACTGGTGAAAAGCGCTAGTCACTTCGCTAAAACCTTGGCCAAATTCTTGAAATCCACGTTTAGTAGAGTTGTAAGTAAAGATGATCAATGTAGTCCCACTTGGTTGGGTGTTTTCTCTCCGCATTGCTACTTGTCCTCAGATCTCAGAAATGGGGTATCTCTCATCCTGCTATTGTTTGTGATAGACATATACCAAGAACCTGCAAACAAGGCTACTATATAATCATAAAGTTGTAGGGTTGATATTAAAACCAGGCGATATGCTCTTGGTGCAACTAGACCTTACTTCCTGTATTTTCGTGGGTGCTGTTAGTGCCTCATTGTTCAAAAATAAAAACCATGTGCCACCCATTTTCATCTTATTAGTATGATGCTTTTTCTTTTATTCTTTCACAAGTTTAAGACATTTGCTGGAGCACCGCCTTTAGTCGAGCAAATCGACCCCAAGACTTATTCTTTTTAAGTCTAGTACTTATTCTATCGGAATCGTTGCCGAATCGCTAAGTTACGGGGACGTAAACACGCCAACATCGGTTGTAAAGCAATGGTGGGGACAAAAAACATCCAAATACACACGCACACGTGTGTATATATATATATATATATATATATATATATATATATATATATATATATATCATTTATATTGATAGGGTGATACATTGAATATTAATTCAATCAAAGACCAAGTGGCCTAGCATATAAAAAAATCTGAAAATTCAGAAAAAATTGCATTACACGTGTATATCACCTTATTATATATACCATTCGTTCTTAACACGTATATAATAACTCCATTCATCTCCGAAGAGCGGAATTATTGCCAGTATGCTTATCTTTTGATTACATGGTGGTTGCAATAATGTCCGTGAAACGATCGTCAGATGTTTTTTAGTTTTTTAATTTATAGACTTTATAATATTTATGCTCAATTATGCATAAATTTTGATATGCATTTATATACACATGTATTTTTATGTACATTTATATTCTTTATATGTATTTATATTTATATTTCGTACATCTTAAATTTTTATTTAATTATAGTTCAAAATATTACCGTGTCATATTAAACATAAATCTTTCGAAATTTGAATATTGATTTCCTGTGAAAATTATTGATAATTTTATAAATTTATTAATTATATAAAAACACATATATATATATTTATTTGCTCAAAATAATAGAGCACTTAATATAAGTTCGGTAACATATTCTTTTAGAATATTCCTTATAAAATTTATATATATATATATATATATATATATATATATATATATATATATATATATGTTGTTGTTGTACTTGGGGATGGTCATATTGCCAGTTTAGCCAATAAAAACACACGCACTGTATATTTGTCAATGCCCACATGATGATGTGGACAATTGTTCTTAGACCCCAGAAGCGCACAGCCAACGACTTCCAAGCCTGGAACAATGATATCCCGACGCTGTATGGGCTCCGTAAGGACCACAAAGTAACAACTAATCCTGTAGTGGGACCACCAACAAGACCAGTCTGTGGAGCGAATGTCGCTAGTAACTACAGGATTTCCTACTTCCTCTCAATGATCATACGCCCCATAATCCAGATGTCACCTGATGTCTGTGACAGCACGGAAGATCTCCTCAGCAGGATCAACGACTGCAACAACACTTGCAACCTGACAGGGTGTATAGTGGGTAGCATGGATGTGGTATCACTATATCCATCTATCGACGTGAATTTTGCAGTGGAAAAGTGCGTGGAGATGATCAACGAGAGCGAAGTAGAGTTCCAAAAAGTCAACACAGAAGAACTGGGCCTCCTACTTAGATTGACATATGACGATGTATATCTGGATAGGTACGACCATAGAGATTTCTGCCCTAGTAGACGTCTAAGAAGTAGACCACCCACAATTACCTCTATGGCTAGGAAGACCCCTATAGAGAGATGGAGTGGATGGACCAGAGCCATACGGACCCCCACTAATATCCACCAGGTAAAGAAAATGATCGCACATGCACTAGGAGCTAGTATAAAGGTCACCCTAAAAGGTCACACCTTTAAATTTAACAACAAATTATACGCCTAGGACGAGGGGGCAGCCATCGGTGTTAGTATCGCCGGTGATGTGACCAATCTCTTCATGGTATGGTGGGACAGAAGGCTTAAGGAACGCCTGACACAGAACTCCATACTCGTGAATGTGTACTCTCGATATGTCGATGATATCAACTTAGTGGTAAAGACACCCCCACAAGAGAGTACCCCTGAAATAGAAATAGAAACTAAGACTATGGAGAGCATCCAGCAAATAGCTAACTCCATCCACCAGAGTATTAAAGTTACGATAGACTACCCTACTAAACACCCTAACCATAGATTACCTGTATTAGATACTGAACTCTGGCTAGAAACTAAGAACAATAAAACCAGAATCCTCCATTCACACTATACAAAACCTATGGCCTCCAAATACCTGATCCACCGGAACTCGGCTATTGCGGACAATGCCAAATTCAACATATTGATGGCAGACCTCGTCAGAGTAATGCGAAATGTCTCCTGCATGTGCGACCCTACAGAATTAAAGAGACATATACAACATTTCGTCCACCGCATGCAGTTCTCAGGTTACAACCATAAAGAAAGGATCAGGGTATACAAAGGAGCTATGAAGAAGTTTGAAACAATCAAACGCAACGATAGGAATGGGATTTGCCCACTCTATAGGAGCAAATCATGGAACACCATAGAAAGGACTAAGAAGAAAATAGGGAAGGCAAGCTCATGGTACGATAACCACAAGTACTAGAGCGTCATGTTCGTCGACACCACCCCTAGAGGCGAACTGGCGTACCGCTTTAGAAGGGCCCTAGACAAACTTAAGCGAAGAATTAAGGTTGTTGAAAGGCCAGGCAACCCTATTAAATCCCTTATCAGTAGAACATACCCTTTCAGTAGAACCCCCTGCACTGATAGGAACTGTATCGTATGTAGATTTAGCCCACAAACGAACTGCAAAACCAGAAATGTGGTCTATAGTATAAAATGTACAGAGGGACGATGCAGAAATAAGGCAATGACATATGTAGGCGAAACAGCAAGGAGCATAGGGGAGCGGGCAAACGAAACATTGGAGGGAACTTAAGGAAGGGAAGAACTCATCAGTTCTGTACCAGCACGCTGAGCAAGAACATAGAGGCTCAATCAACAACATAGAACTTAAAATCTTATCTACACATAGTAGTGATGCAGCACTTAGACAAATTACTGAAGCTACACACATAATAGAAGAGAAACCTAGCCTGAATAGGAAACTAGAATGGAACACTAACACACACCACTAACAAACCACAAACCACAGCATGTGACAACATGTTACCCATAAACCAATAATAATATGAACAAAGTATAATACAATACATAGATAAACAAATGGAATTAAATACTACATACGTTAACAAAATTTAATTAAACACAACCCCCCCACCAAAAAACACACACACACATGAACAAATAAATAAATAAAAACAAATACAAACGAACACGTATTAACAGAGTATATAGGTGATGCAGACACTCCCCATACACACATGCACTTACAAAAGACACAGACACATTGAAGGACACGCATGCGTAGACACATACAATAGGAATACAAAATACAAAATGGCTGATAGTTAGCAAGGTGAGACACACATAAGAAGGAAGGAAACAAAGGACCACTGATGAGGTCACAGAAGTGTGACGAAAGAACTCTGGCCGAAATAAGATTAAGATTAATGTAATATAAAGCTGAAGCAAATTAACACCAAATATACAGTGCGTGTGTTTTTATTGGCTAAACTGGCAATATGACCATCCCCAAGTACAACAACATCTGTTTCAACACACGATTTCACATCAAAAATCTTGCAAAACAAATATATATATATACACACGACGGGCTTCTCTCAGATTCCATCTACCAAATCAACTTACAAGGCTTTGGTCGGCCCGAGGCTATAGTAGGAGACACTTTTCCAAGGTGCCACGCAGTGGGGCTGAATCCGGAAACATGTGGTTGGTAAGCAAGCTACTTACCATTCAGCCACTCCACTTATCTTTGGCTTCAATCATTTGGTTGTTCCATGCTGGTGCACCGTCTAGAATTTTTAGTCAAACGACTCCAGTACTTATCATTTTATTAAACCTCTTACTTATTCTATCGGTATTTATTGTGGAACCACAAGGTTACGGGGACGGAAACACAAGAAGACCAGTTGACACGTGGTGGTGGATACAAACAAAGACAAAGATACACGCACTCTCACATACACGCACATATCATGGAGTCTCCCGTCGAAGACAAACATACGCGTGTTCAGATTTTGCTTAATGACCTGCACAAATGATTTATTTATATTGATCAAATGTCCGTGCCGCACATTAGCTAACTCTCTCCACCAAATCAACGTAGCCTGAACAGGTGCACTGTGTACCACACTTCAGGTGCCGCACTGATTGCGTGTGTGTATATACGTATATTTATATATATGTATATATATATATGTGTGTGTATATATATATATATATATATAAATATATATATATATATATATATATATATATATATATATATATATATATATATATATATATATATATATATATATATATATATATGTATATATATATATATATATATATATATATACATATATATATATATACACACACACACACACACACATATATATATATATATATATATATATATATATATATATATATTATAATTTTTTTTTGTTTTTAAAGTTTCAGCTTAGAGCTGCGGCCATGCTGATGCACCACCGTGTTGCTACACTGTTATTACAGGGAGCCTCTTACAATATGTAGCACTTGGTGAAGAATGGAGTTTGATTTAGCAGCCCTCATTTGCACCTCCTGCCGCGAGGTAGGTTCATCTGGGACTCTCGATAGGAAGAGGTCCAGCTTTGATTTTAAAACTCCTACATCTACTTTGTGCAGATTCCTCAGGCTCTTTGGGAGAATATTAAAAATCTGTGGGCCCCTGAATCCCAAGCTGTTGCAGTAACTGGTCCTGAAGCGCGATGGCATTGCTGGGATCTTTGGCACTATGCAGTGTCGACCCGTTCTGGCATTGGTGTAGCTTTCAATGCCAAAATTTGGCACAATTCCTTCCAGGATCTTCCAGATGTATATTACTGCATACCTCTCCCGCCTTCTCTCCAGGGAGTAGAGTCTTAGCTGTTTCAGCCTTTCCCAGTAGCTGAGCAGTTGCAAAAAGACAATCTTCTTTGTGAATCTCCTCTGGATTGCTTCAAGGTCTGCTGTTAATTTCAGACTGGTGGTTGACCACAGCTGTGCGCAGTAATCCAGGCGGCTGAGCACGAATGTCCTCCAGAGGATCATCATGGTTTCCTTATCTCTGGTTCTGAATGTTCTCAGCATCCATCCAGCCAATCGTCTGCACTTTGTTGCCATTCTGGTAATGTGCACTTGGAAAGAGGTATCATCACTCATGTCGATACCCAGGTCTCTCACTGATTTAGGCTCTGGGATTGAAATTCCCTGTGGACCAGTGTACTCTGTAAGTTTCATATTCAGTTTTGGACGTTGGTAGCGCAGGGCTTGAAATTTTTCAGCATTAAACTGCATATTATTGTCCTCAGCCCATCTGTAAACTGAGTCCAATTCCTGTTGCAGGTGTGCAACATCACTGGAGTTCTGTATTTTCTGCGAGACTTTTGTATCGTCTGCGTCGCTTGCAAGAGTGGCTATCCGGGCACTTGAAGGCATATCTGAGAGAGCGACTATAAAAAGCAATGGCCCCAAGACAGTGCCCTGTGGAACACCGCTCATAATTTGTGTTTTCATAGAGGTGGCTCCATTAGCCACTACTGCCTGACTTCTATCTTTCAGAAAGTCATGTAACCACTCTCCAAGTTTTCCAGTTATGCCAAGATCACGCAGTTTGTGGCATATCACCCCATGATCCACTTTGTCAAAAGCTTTTGCAAAATCAAGGTATATTACGTCCACATTTGAGTTGTTGAGTAACTGCCTCAACACCCAGTCGTAATGTTGTAAGAGCTGGGTCAGGCAGCTCCTACCTGGTCGAAAGCCATGTTGGGTATCACTCACCAATTTATTTTCTTCAAGGAATGCGATCAGTTTTCCTCTGATTATCCTTTCCATGACTTTGCTGATGTGTGAAGTCAGAGAGATAGGCCTATAGTTTTTGGCATCTGCTCTGCTTCCCCCTTTATGGATTGGGCATATTATTCCCTCCTTCAGCTTGCTTGGCAGTCTTCCGTTTGCGAGAAAGCTCTGGAAGAGGATCTGGAGGGGTTTTGCCAGGGCATGCTTACACGATTTAAGGAGGATTGCTGAGAAACCATCAGGACCAGCAGTTGAGTTTGTGTCCACTTCATGTATAGCTAGTAGTACATCTTCTTCGCTAATGTTGATGTATTCCATCGTAACTGCCTCACTGTTATAGGGGAGGTAGCAAAGAAGTTCACTGGTTTGTTCACTTGTCTGTGCTCCAATGGAGTGGTGAAGACACTTTTGAATTGCTCATTCAGTACCTCACTGATCCTAGTTGGACTGTCTGTGAGGGCGCCATCCTTTTCGAAGAGGGGTCCAATCTTGCAGCGTACTGAGGCTGTTTCTTTTGCGTAATGAAAGAAGGCCTTTGGTTTGACTTTCACATCATGAATGATGTCCGTATTGTTCGTGAAACAGAGATCTAGAATGTTATTCGCTCTAGTTGGTCTGAGAACAGTTTGCTCCATGAATAGGGCATTGGTGAGGTTGAGCAGGCATCCCACCTGTGCTTGCTTGCGATAAGTCATTCCTGAGAGTATGAGACCTTCGGGCCATTTGACGTTGGGGAAGTTGAAATCACCCATAAGAAATATGGTCACATGGTGTTCCAGTTTCATGAGGATTTCTTTAATTCTAGCGAGGCAATCTTCAAATTTGCCTTTGTGGTTTGGAGCATCCGGTGGGCAATATGCATTGCATATGACTATATTATGTTGTCTTATGTATACAACTAGAGTGTCGCATACCGAATTTGAGTATGACAGTAAGACCTGGGGTGTGAGGTCGTCACGGATGTATACAGCAACTCCACCATGGCTCCTTTCCCTTCTGTCTGTTCGCAGTATGACATATTTTGGTACGTGTACTTCTGCATCCTCTATATCAGGGCTGAGATGAGTTTCCTCGAGTGCTATGCATAGGGCTTGATTGCATGCAGCAAGGTCTTTCAGGAAAGAAATTTTGCTTTTATTATTATGCAACAGGCCCCCCAATATTTAGTAAAAATATTGGCGTGATGCCTGTGCAGGCGTTAGGGGAGGCCATCCCATGTCTGTTGGCTGTGGTGGTGTTGCACAGTGGGGGGCAAGGTTCCTCGTCTGTGCTTGGCGTAGCCACGTCAGCTGCTGCATAATCTTTTGCGCCATGCACAAAAAAGACTCTTGCTCAGCTGCTGCGTTGCGTAAGATTTCTGAAGAGCGCACGTCCTTGAATTTTCTCCTTGGGGACATCTGTCGTCTTTCCTCAGGGAAGTTTTTATCCTTTAAGCCATTGTAGTTTTGGCGGGGTGTCGGGTTGGCAAGCCGGCAGTTTTTGCCGTCTTCCCCATGCCAACATTTGCCTTGCAGGTAAAATTTGCAAGTTTTTGGGTGCCTTCCAAATTTCTTCTTTCCTTTGGTGTCTTGGATGGCATTGGATCCACCTTGCAATTTTCTACTTTTTGTTCTTCCTTTTCTTTTGGGTACTATTTTCCACTGGTTATCTATTGGGGTGGGGGCTCCTTTCCTTTGTAGGACCACTGGCACAGAGGGGCTTCTATTTGCTGCTTCCTTGGCTCCACTATCCTTTTCTGTCTGATTGTTCATAGGAGTGGGTGATTCATATAGTACGAAAGATTAGGGATTTGAGACAAAATTCTCGGTTATCAGTCCATCGATTAAAAAATTTCGAAAAGGAAGGTAAATATGCGCATTAAAACAGTATATATTCAACGATATTTAAATCATATATATATATATATATATATATATATATATATATATATATATATATATATATATATATATATATATAAGCAGTTGGCAATGTTTTACCAAAGAGGCTGTTAGGAAACGCCTATATTTCTAGAAATAAGACCTAAAGCACTCTAATGCTGCAGGTAATGTACATGAATGAAAACATATGCATTAACAAGGCTCATGATTGTCCAAAATATGCCGATCGAGATTTCTGAATGCTGACGTCAGTTTCAGCAATTTCCGTTGCCTCATGATTTAAGCCCGCTCGATTGTTCGAATGTTTCCGAACCCGCTTTGCAATTAGTATTTATGATTTTGTCATCCAATTTATTGTGCGCTATCCAAATAATTGTGCTTTCATTCATGTGTGTTAATTACAGCATTAGAGTGCTGTAGGTTTTATTTCTATAAATGTAGGTGTTTTCTAACAACCTAGTCATATGTATAATTATAATTCCCCGTTTTTGGTGAAATATTGTAAACTGCTGTGTATATTAATTTAGT
>NC_142935.1:73156612-73196612 GCF_046866305.1 Octopus bimaculoides
GACTAGTTTAAACTAAAATATCCATTTCATTTCTCTTAGTAAAGCCCTAACTAATATATTTATCTAAGGGAAGTTACCCTTGTGTTTCTTTACATTATCTTTTAGTGTAGATGCAAAAAGAGCGTCACATTGAGATATTCATGTTCTTTTAATGATTCGATGATCAAACGTATGCAGAAAAAGTAAAGAAGCTGGTGAACTCTTGAAGCTTATCTGTGATATGTCTTAAAACTCTGGCTCACTCACACACACAGCACACGTATACACGCACACGATTCCAAATCACAGATCACCATGGTGTCAGACCAGACATATTCGGGGCTTCTGAGTTTTATATATTTTTTTTCATGTATCCTGACGTGTAGTCCTCATATCTACAATGGTGGAAAGAAATGTTTTTTTCATCGGACTTAGAGAGGATTTACGTTATACACGTCATATGGCTAACCACATCTATTTTCCAATATACATGCATTCGTTCTGTTAATCCGATATCGTTCACACACTTTGACTTACCTGTCACAACCACTGAGAGAGTGACTCGTTTTTCCATTATGAGTATGATTTGCTGTGTTATTCTGATGTGATATTTATTAACTCTGATGTTCATTTAGTCCTGATTTTTGCTGTACCCAATCTAAAACTACAGGATCATATGAGAGCTCTTCACCTTTACAGGTCTCACTTTTATGAAAATATACTAAATTAACATTAGAATAATACTGAAATATTTTTATACAATAATGATGGAAGTTGTTAAAGTTGTTAGCTAATACAACAAACACATTAAACTAATTGGCATTAGTGCCTTTCATTAATTGCTGCTTTGCAACTGTCGAACCAACGAGGCCTGCTAGAAATTGTACCCAGATTTCTTTGAATCACATTTCGCTAATTTAGAAGCATAGGACATATTGTATTATGTAATACTATATAATGATTATTGCAGTGTATAAAAATTTAGTCTTAACACCCTCCTAAAACTAAGAAACGTTTAATACAACACTATAACTTGTAAAATTTAAACCTCCTGATGTGAAGTCGCCAGCCTGTGATTAATGACGGGTGGCTGATCTTTGCCACAACTACCCACATATATACGATGCGTAAAAAGACAATACGTAACGGATAAAATTACTTTGATCATAAGTCTGTTCGATAAGAATTTGCCTGGAGCTAAAGAGCAACAGCACTATGCACGAACTATTTTTTTTTATACAGGTTATGCTTTTTGATATCAGATTTAACGTGCGTATGTATGAATGTATGTATGTATGTATGTATGTGTGCACGTTTGTATATATATATATATATATATATATATATATATATATATGTGTGTGTGTGGGTGTGTGTGTGTGTGTGTTTGTGTGTGTGTGTGTGTGTATACAGGTATTTCATACTTGCTTTTTTCTTTTGTACTCTTAACTTTCAAACATTTATCCTTTATTTTCATATTTTTTCTGGAGTTATTCATTTCCATCATCAAATATACCTTCTTTCTTCGTCATCCTTTTTGCCTATGTCCATAGCTTTCTCTTAATTTTTCAGTGCATTTAACTTTGTTCTCATCTTCCTCAAAGTTTACATTTACTTAACTTCTTTTAGCCATTGCATTTTTGCATTTCTTTCATCATATTTTCCATAAATTTTTCTTTCTCTTTCTCTTCCTCCGCCTTACTTTTTTCGTCTCTCTGGAAGTTCATTTCTTTTTCTCGCTTATTTACCTTTTTTCTGAATTCTATATTATTTTCATGTTTTGTTTTTCTTAAATCACATTTGTACTTTAAAACGTGTGAAGAATCATATTACATTGACCTTTATAGATCTTTATCTCTTGGCGACAACAGCTTATTTACTGTTACTCGTGGGAGAGATAAAAATAGGAAAAAGCAACGGTAGGGTAACAAACAGTACATTTAATAAAAGTTAGAATTGGGTGAGCTCCGTAAAGAAGCTTTAAATAAGCTCAGGTGGTGAATCGGTTTTGAGTTTCCAGTCACATCATTTGATTTATACTAATAACTCTCTCTAGAATTACTGAAATGTCATGAACGTTCCTACTCTGTCTGTATATAATACAGAATACAGACAGATGTGAAGAAAAATATCAAATTGCAAGTGTGAATATATATCTGCATATGTTTATAGATATGTGTATGCATGTATATAGTATAATATACATATATGTATATATATATATATGTATATATATATATATATATATATATATATATATATATATATATATATATATATATAAATAAATTTTTCAATAATAGGACGAATTCTTTTACAAGAATTTATCAAGTAGCTAGCGTGAAAAAACCTCATAAGGGAAAACATCCATCATTTATACCCGAAATATATATTTATATTTATATAAGGGCATTACTATACAATAACGCCTCACGCCATGAGGGACTCTAAGGTCAGACTACTATAAAAAAAGCTTTTTTTATAGTAGTCTGACCTTAGAGTCCCTCATGGCGTGAGGCGTTATTGTATAGTAATGCCCTTATATATATATATATATATATATATATATATATATATATATATATATATATATATATATATATATATATATATATATATATATATAGTTTTAGAGAAAAGAACCAAAGTTCATGAACTAATCCATGAAAATCCACAGTAACATATAGAAAAATTAATATGTAAAAGCACGATAAATAAGTATAATATAATACAAAGTAAATATCATAAGATAAAGATAATAATTTGTATTTTTATCCCTAATATTATATATATATATATATATATATATATATATATATATATATATATATATATATATATATATATATATATATATATATAATATATATATATAATACATATATATATATATATATATATATATATATATATATATATATATATATATAAGCAATGTTAATTCTCTAAATGAAGTATTAACAGTAACTGCACGATATATATATAAGTAGGGAAACATCCAAGCACATTTGCTTATTCCAGTATTAGAATCCAGTATCTAGATGCTGTCGTTGTCGTATTTATGTGAGGTACATATTAGAGTTGAAAATTCTAGAAATATTGCTTGCAGAGTTATTGTATAACCAAATAAGATTTTAGAAAATTGTTGTTACTATGTATTGATCTGTAAACATGTTTCATTTGCTAACAGGAATGATCATGTCGTACAAGAATCATCATTTTGTATAAACATGTAGGAAATTTCTTATTAGAAAAATGTTCTGACAGAGATCAAATAATAAAATTTTACAAGTGTTTATATAGAGTTAGTAATCAGAAGTCGTATAGATAGTTTGGGTGGGGGAAGACGAAAAGCAAAGCAAGCGGTAAAGGAAACTCTCTCTCCCCGTTTTTCTTTACTACTGGATTTGCTCTTTATACTTTCTAATAAGAAATCTTTTACATCTTTATGCAACATGTATTAGCAAAAGAAACATGTGTAATGGTGAATAGATAATACCTAACAATTTTCAATTTTCCGTTTGTTCCAGACATAATACTGGAAAGAATACATACATATATATATATATATATATATATATATATATATATATATATATATATATATATATCAGTCAGTCTTGAAACGCGACAACAGCCAGCAAGAAACAAGCTTCAAACAACCATATAGTTATTTGGTTGGTAGTTACAAAATAAGAAAGAAAAAAATCTAACTAGAAACTACCATAAAAATGATGAACGCAACATTTAAAGAATTAGAATCTTATTATCTTGGAAACAATAAGAAGCTATTTTTATAAGGAACATGTTCAAGGAAAGAATTACCTAGGGCAGAAACATTTTACAAAGAGGGTCGGTAAAGTTAAAGAGGAAGCATCACTCTTTCAAAAGAAGCAAAAATTCGCAAGAATAATGACAGGGTTAAGGTTTTGCTACGAAAATTAGACCTATAATGTTAGAAACTCGGTTTTGAATAGTTGAATGATGTTTTGATAGATTCTGTTTGTTGTTTATTGCTATTTTTAATTTAAAAAAAAATTTCTGTTACTGTTTCAGAAGACCGATGAGTAAAGACTGAACATTGCCGTCAAAACATTTTTCGTTTCTTTAACATGTCTGTATGTACCTAAAATCATGAGAACCACTGTGTATATCCTCTATTCAGATGCTATATCGTCGTGTGGTTACTATTTCTGTCGTGCAGTCGTGAATTAATCCACACCTTACATTCCTGTTTAACACAGGTATATCATCCACAAAGGGGTGGTACTTAGATGCGATTTGGCAACTTTTGTGACATTTGAATGAATGTAAATTGGAGTTTTTATTTCTTTCCACCATTCACTATGGAACTCTGGAATATTTTTTATACTACTGAACTCTAGATCACTGTTATGATATTCTATATTTTTCTGTAGACATTTTTATCGTAATTGAGCCAATAATGGTTAAGTAATTCCATTGCCTCTTCCAAGTAAGTTTTATCCATCTATATAACGATATACGCTTTCGATAAAACAGTTGCTCCCGCAAAGCAAATTAAATCAAATTTGGGATTTTGCAGAGGGTCAAAATTGGTAACACAAACAGGACAGTGAAAATAAACAGGAAGGGTTGCTAAGCCTAAAGAAGGTTGTGATGGCGAACGCGTAAATCAAGCTTTTGATTTTGTCGACTACACAGTGTAGTACGGTCAGTTGGGCACTGTCTGTGAGTAAAACAGCACCATGACGCAATTCACTCTGCCAGAAATATGGAAACGACATACTGTACTGCTTGGCATTTGCGCCGGAAGCCCCAATTCGAACATTTCAGATTGTTTGGGTGTCAATCTGAGGCCAGTGCAATCTGAGGACATGTACCGAAAGTGACAACAATCAAGCATCCAGTAAATATCGTGGTGTTTGTAGTGATTACTAGTGATGGTGACTTTATGCCTCCATTCATCTTCTCATACGGCCTCAGACTCAACATGAAGGCCTACATCAAATGCCTGGAGGAGGTAGTACTGTTCTGAGTCAAGAGGGTAGCTGCTGGATGACAATACGTCTGGCAACCATTCTACAGAAGCAAGAGAACCCAGTCATGACTGTCAGACAATTTTTGCAAACACACCACCCCTAACATCTGGCCACCTTACTCCTCAGACTGCAACCTCCTTGGTTGTCATATGTGCCGCGCAGTTGAGCGAGAGACCAAAGATGAACTGAAGCCAAGGATTATAGGGGGTTCCTATAAGGTTGTTATCCACCCCTGATTGGGACTGTCCCGTATGACATGTACGCATACTCAGTGACTTGCTTTAACTTCCGCAATACTTCACCGAGAGGAGATATAAGCTTCTGCTTATTCCTGTCTGAAGTATCGTCCGATACTTCAGACTTATCGTCCGATGAATTTACTTTGTTGACATTCTTCATCGACAGAATTTTTATACCTTTCAACCTTTCAATCAAGTCCGCCTTTCCTCCAGTAACATACTGTACATATAATCTTAAATATTTCTTTAACTCTGGCACAGTAAGTACTTCGATAGCTGAAAAAACAATAACAATAGCGTGGATAGTCTGCGGAAGTTTAATTGTCTACATGGAGCGCCGCCTAGCCAAGGGAGATAACCTACTTATAGGAAAGCCCTCTAGCAGCATTCACCAACTTAAGCAAGGAGATCGTCCAGAAGAGTTGCAAGTGATTCCGAAGTCATTTGGAGGCTGTGGTTGAAGCCAATGGCCATTTTATTGAATAAATTTACTCTTAAGTATTTCAAGATATTTTTATGTAATTTTCGTAAATATACCTGTTAAAATGAGATATCAGTGTTATTTCCATTTTTGCATAATTTAGACGACAGTTTATTCACAGCACCCTGTAGAACTGCGTCCGAACGTGCGCGTATGTTTGTTTGCATGTGCGTGTGTCTGTTTTTGTCCCCCTTCCATCGCTTGACAACCGATGTTGATGTGTTTACGTTCCCGTAATCTAGCCGTTCGGCAAAAGTGACTGATAGAATAAATACTAGGCTTACAAAGAGTAAGTCCTGGGTCGATTTCTTCGACTGAAACACATTAAGGCGGTGCTCCAGCATGGCTGCAGTAAATGACTGAAACAAGTAAAAGCACTGCAATTACTGATGGAAGTGTGGGGACAGTAAGAGGACCTATGTTAAAAAATGAACTTTATTTGATCCCATTCCATGAATATTTCAGCTTATGAAGATTTCGGCCGACCCTCTTAATAATAACAATTATTATTATACCTGCATTTGTGTTAATTTTAACATTAAAAAAAAAATCCACTTTTTTCGTAAAAAAGTTTGGACCTGGGTTTGTACGCGCTAAGCAAATTTTGTTCCCGGGCTACTGGCTGTTGGTATATTTATGTTGCCGTAACCTAGGGGTTAGACAAAGGAGACCAACAGAATTAGTTCAACTAATATTCTTCGAGGCACTGCTCCAGTATGGCTGCAGTCAGTTGGCTGAAACAAGTAAAAGATAAAGATAGAATATATATATAGGTATTCGTTAATTTGTAAAAATGGTTCAATGGCATATCCATTTCTTCAATGTATTCTTCGTTAGGTTATTAAATGAAGGGTATTAAAGAAGTTCAGAATTGCAATTTACTCTCAGGACGTTTTAGAAGAAGTAGATTAGAGAAATTGAAATGCCATTTGCACACGGAGTAAATCCATTGACCGTTAGAAAGCTGCGTGGTTCTGTTCCGTTGCAGATCTGTCAAATTTGAATATTTACTTATGTGATACGGATTTTGCTTATTATGTTCACAGTTTTGTTTTGGCTGCTACAGAAGAATAGTGTGTGGATCGTTTGTCATATACACAACCGAGAAAAATTCATTAGTGTGGTGGTCTGCATGAAATGAATCGATAAAACTCGATGATCTTCTCTGCGAAGTATTGTTAAAGATAGATTTATATGTTCCTGTAATCGCTTTTTAACTGAGAGTTGATGGGAGTTATTCACCTGCCTTGTGAACCGAGTACATATTGTTATATAGGGGGTATAATTCACAAGTTTAATTCTATTATTATGATAGGAAATAGATTTTCAATTGCCGTTTGTGTTTACGTTGGATCCATATAAATGTAAATGATCTTGTGAGATTCATAGTTGTAACAACAGCAGCAGTTGCAGCACTACTACTACTACTACTACTACTACTACTGCTGCTGTTGCTGCTGCTGCTGCTGCTGCTGCCACTACTACTACTACTACTACTACTACTACTACTACTACTACTACTAGTAGTAGTAGTAGTAGTAGTAGTAGTAGTAGTAGTAGTTGTTTTGAAAAATGAGAAGAATACTGACATCATTAATTGGTAGCCACCGTCATCATCTATACAATTTAGTTTTCTTCAATGATACTCAACTCTTCAATCATACTCACCTCAAAAACTTCATTGATGGAACGTCACACAACAGTAGTTTATATTGCTATTCGTTGTATTTTATTACTTACTAGTTGACATCTGTTACTACGATGTCTGATAAAATTATTTCTAAATCATGAACGTACATTCATAAATCGTGCAAATAATGTTTAGAGTGACTTCTTCGTGAACATTTGCAACAGAATATGAAATAAAAAAATTAAGAGTACACATTACATATTATATATATATATATATATATATATATATATATATATATATATATATATATATATATATATATATATATATATATATATATATATATATATCTGTAAAAATATGTGACACTTATTCAGTAGCCATCATAAAACTCCAAGCTTCGGATGCCAGGGTGGGAGCCCACGCCAACATCTCTTCAGTTATCGGTCAATTGAAAATTCCTGTGAATTCAATTGGCCGGATAACTGAAGAGATGTTGGCGTGGCCTCAAACCCTGGCATCCGAAACTCGGAGTTTTATCATGGCTACTGAATAGGTGCCACATATTTTTTTTACAGATAAATTCCTCTATTTGCATAATATTGAGGTCTCTTACTTTCTTTTGTTACCCTTCCTGTCAAATATATATATATATATATATATATATATATATACACACACACAAACATACATATATACATACATACATACACACATACACATGCACAACACACATATTGTTTTTGTATTGAAGAACCACATAGTAAGGTTTACCAGGTAACTACACATGCAAGTTCAATGTGCAGCCACTGATGTAGGTGTGGCTGTAGATGTCACCAGCCTCTTCATGACCTGGTGGGACAGAAAACTTAAACAATTGCTAGCAGAACAATCCACAACTTTTTCGCTTTACTGTAGGCATGTCGATAACATTAATATTCTAGTTAGGACAAAGTACAGTAACTGTAATGTAGAAACCGAGAGAAGCCTAATGAAGAACATCCTGTACGTAGCTAACTCCATCCACCAAAGTATCAAGGTAACTATAGATTACCCCCACTAAGCACCATAACAATAGACTCCCTGTGTTCAGGATTGAATTTTGGTGAGAAACTGTGAACAACAGAGTGCAGCTCTTCCACTCCTACTACAGGAAACCCATAGCTTCGAAATATGTTGTTCACAAGAAATCAGCTTTGTAACACAACATGAAAGTCAACATACCTATAGCAGACTTAGGATAATAAACAACGTGTCCCCATAATGCGATCCCTATGAAACAAAGAAACAGGTACAGAACTTCATGCAACGCATGCAATTCTGTTGGTATGACCAGAAAGATAGGGTTCGGGTATACAGGGGAGCTAGAAATTAGATAGCATTATATGTAATGAAACCAGTGGCACCTGCACTAGATATAGAAGTAAAGACTGGAATAGGATACAAAGAATTTGTGATGAAGCAAACAGGGTGACCACGTGGCACAAAACAGAAAATATCAAGAGTTTATGTTTGTGGTGGCCACGCCTATTGGAGAACTAACCTGAAGATTTAGGAAAGCTCTAAAGAGGCCAAACTCAATATTAAGATCGTTGAAAAGCCAGGGAGCTCCATCAGATCAAAACTATACAGAGCGTACTCCTTTGAGATTACCACATGCACCAGTGATAACCGCATGGTACGTATGATTAACCCTGACATTAACTGTAGAACTAAAAATGTAGTCTTCTCTCTCTTTATCTATCTATCTATATAACTTTCTATCTATCAGTTTATCTTTCACGCATACACGCACGCACGTACTCCCAAACACACGCGCACACGATCACACACACAGACACACTCTATTTCTCTTTCAACAACAACTTTTTGTTCTCCCCTTCTTGTAAAAATATGTTGTGGCGTATATCTTGAATCCGGCCCTTCATCAATCGCTATTACCGATGTTGCAACAGACAGACACGGTGATGCGCTTGTCTTTTATAATAGATTTCTTTACTTTTAGCTGTCCAAATTTGGTATCCCTTGTAGTGACAGACGAGATGTTTTAAACTGTCTATTACAAGGATAATTTTCATTCATTTTAAATGATCAGTTTTCTATTTCCAATTAACTAAAATATAATTTAAGTGATATTTAGAACTTCCAAAAATATTTCTAAATATTATGGGATTTATATTTCAATATGATAAATTTGTTGACTCTTAATCGCGTTGTAATAAAATGTAATTGCTACTTAATTAAATTTGTCTTTTAATTTATTGCAATTACTTAAACGCATTTTTGTATGAAATTTGTCAAGTTAGTTATTTCATAATCCCGTGTTAGTTGTTTTTTAGGTGATTAAAAACTTGAAAGAAGAGTTCATATTTTCCGATTTAGTAAAAAGTCATTCACTTCGTCATTATTAATGGTTCTTTAAGGCGGTGAGCTGGCAGAAACGTTAGCACGTCGGGCGAAATGCTTAGCGGTATTTCGTCTGCCGTTACGTTCTGAGTTCAAATTCCACCGAGATCGACTTCACCCTTTCAGGGTCGATGAAATAAGTACCAGTTACGCACGGGGGTCGATGTAGTCGGCTAGCCCCTCCTCCAAAGTTTCAGGCTTTGTGTCTACAGTATAAAGGATTATTGATGGCGCTTAAGATGGCCAGCTGGCAGAATCATTAGCAAACTGGACAATAATTTTGAGTGTTATTTTGTTTGTCGTAACGCTTTGAGTTCAAATTCCGCTGAGGTCGACTACTACGTTCAATCAAACCGACTAATCTCCACCCCAAGTTTCAGGCTTCTGCCTATATTAGAACAGGTTACTAATGGTGTTTGAAGGCATTTCATCCGTATTTACCGTCTGATTTCACTTTCCACTGACACCCACGTTGCCTTCCATCCTTCTGGAGTCGATGAAATAATTGCCAATCACATACTGGGGACCGATGTAATTGAGTAGACCCGTCTCTAAAATTATCAAGCCTTTTGCTTATAGTAATGTTGTTTGATAGACAATCTGCCGTTGTATTCCCTTGTTCAGTTCTTGTTCATCTCTTGTCATCCATTCTATATCTCATCCAACGAAACTTACTTTAGATATTTTTTCTTATCACGTCTCGCAAAACAATAATCAACTTCAAGTTGAAGATGAACAGCAACTTTAACATTTGATTATAGTTGTGGGTGTGTCCATCCTTCTAAAATTTAAAATGTAAATAAGAAGCAGATACTGATTATTATCCCTTCAGGGGCAATATTAGAAACACCAGTTATAAATTGCAACTGATTTCAATTATTAATTGAAGCTCTTTCATGCATATTTGATTTCATTCACCGATGTTATCAATGAATCTTACTTCCACTACTGCTGCTGCTTTTGCTGCTACGGTTGCTGCTGTTATTGCTGCTGCTGTTGCTGCTGCTACGAGAAAAGTTGTTGATGTTGCTGTTGCTGTTGCAACTCCATGTCTACTATTATTGCATTGTTGTATCTTTAGAAGTGAATCTATACATAGGCACAGTCATGATTATGCAATAAAGAAATTCGCTTTATGAACATGTTGTTTCAAATTCAATCTCACCGTGTAGCACCTGGGGCAAATGTTTCTTGCTATATACAGAATCTTAGCACACAAATATACAGACTTTCTTACTCTTCGTTACCTTAGCAGTATTAATAATTGAATAAGAGAAAATGGTTCCAAATTGTAAATGAAACTGATGCTAATTTTCTCGATAAGCACGCGTATTTGCTTCACAGTGTTTAGCTATTGTTCAAATCTTGAATGATCTAAAAGGAGTAACTGAAGAGTTTTTGTACTCATTACTTTCGCAAAGACCTCAGCGAGCTAAAAGCTTATGAGATTAATATGTATTATGATAGAATGCATCAATTTACATTTGTAACAATTTTATAACGTTGCCGGTGCACAGCAAATAGCTTCGCTCTCCACTACACTACATATATTAAGATACATGAAGAATGCACAATTCTTTTTTATGTTGTGTCGTATAAAAATAAAATATATGTTGTGAACATGGAGTAGAAGCTAAAATTAAGCACTTTGTGAAGCAAGTTCATATTCCCCCATTTCGATTCCAAACTAACGCCAAGAAAAGTACTTGTCAATACATTTTGTGTAAAGTTTGTGTAAATTTAAGTATTATGTCTTTTAGTGTGAAATCGAATCTATATCACAGAACGATTTTGACTACGTATCCTTTATGCGATCATCCAATAACCATAGAATTGATTCCTTTCATAAAAGAACAAATTCAATCGGAAGCAGTATAGTTGCTGAATATATTCCGGTACATAATAAATGCTAATTTTCTCAAACGTTATGGTGATTAACACCAGTTGCCCGTCATAGGATTTGAAATTTGAGAAATCTCATCTAATATTGTTAAAACTAAATATTGTGAAAAGTTTACTAGTTCCGCGGCTATTTCTTCATTCAAAATACTCTCAATCGTGTCTTAGATATAAGGATTTAAAATGAGAGCTTAAATAGTAATTTTCTAATGAACTCCTCTGACAAAGAGATAGAGTATTAGAGAAAGACAGACGTATAAAAGTGAAAGTGTCTCAGATGTCAGCTTCAACTTTTAAGCAAAGTATTTGAAATATCAATCTGTCTTTCTGTCATCGATGTCAATAGATTTTTGAATGGTTAGTATGAAACAACTTTAGGATATTATTCTATTTCGATAAAAGACATTATTCAGCCCTCCTCCTTCGTATTTTTATCTTTAAGAGAACATGATCCGACAATAATACAAAAAACAACAAATTGTAAGGAATGTCCCTCATGGAATATATTTGTATGGTTTCTTTAGGTTGCACAATCTTGAAGCGTTGTTGGTCTTCTATTTTAAATAAACTGTGAATGGTAAAATAAAAGTTAGAAAAGATTTAGAAATATTGTTTCTTTTTGCTTGTTTTTATGTTCATTTTTATATGTAAACATATCTATGGTAGGTTGTGGTAGAGAATGTACACAATATGAAAATATTCATATATATTATTCATATATTTTCTATACCTAAAAAAAAACATGAAGATTAATCTACAAAATTTCAAATTTTTCATTTCCTGTGCGAAATTATGCAGATAATTGCATTAATGGATATTACATATATAAGCAGATATGTAACTCCATGTCACAAAAGTTACATATATATATGTATATATATATATATATATATATATATATATATATATATATATATATATATATATATATATATATATATATATATATATATATATATATATATATACATATATATATATTTATATATATATATATATATATATATTATTATTATTATTATTATTATTATTATTATTATTATTATTATTATTGTTATTGTTGTTGTCTGCGAGAAGCTGATTTCAGTGGAGCAAGTGGAAGATGTATCGGGCCGCTGCGTGGGGCGCAAATCATCAGGGTTGGATGGTCTGCCCTATGAAATATATGCTCACAAATCGGACCTCTTTGCCCCGGTTTTAGCAGCTCTCTACTGCTCCTGCCAATAAAAGGGACGCATTCTTAGTCGTGTGAGCGGGGGTGTTGTGATGCTGTTGAGAAACGATCCGAACGAGGAGGATGTGATTGAACACCTGAGGCCCATAACTACTCATCACTGAGTTAAAGGTTTTAGTTAAGATCCTCGCCAAGAGGCTGGCGTTTGTTGTCGGTAGTATAGTCTGAGATGCACAAACCCGTGCGATCCCCGGTAGATCTATCCACGGCAATCTCCACCTCATGCGATTCATCCTAGAACGGGTCGGAAATAGATCGGGCTTTGGAGGGGCACTGGTCAGTTTGGACCACTCCAAAGCTTTTGACAGGGTGGACCATCGCTATCTAGTGTCTGTCCTAAAAGCTGTCGGTTTAGGTCCCGTCTTCAGAGGCTGGATCACCACAATATATGGTGGCACATGCTTGGTTGTCAACGGAATGGCTACATCTCGGAACCTTTCAGTAGTGAACGTTCGGTACGCTAAGGATACTCCATCTCCACGCTTTTATATATTTTAGCTTTAAAACCCTTGCTGCGAAGAGTGGCAAATTTGAGGGGTGTCCCGCTGTAACTAGGTCACAGAAGAGTTGTGTCTGCAAACGCGAACTACGTCACTATCATGGTGTCAGACTCTTCGGGAATAGAAAAGGTTAACACTATACTGAAGGAATATCAGGAATGCACAGGAGCACACATAAACCGGGACAAGTCAGTAGGTCTGCAACTAGGCTCTTGTAGAGGCAAGTCGATTAGTAGTGATTTCCGCCGCTGGACGGAGAGTACGAGGGAAAGTCCTCAGTGTTTCGTTCGGACTGGTAAGAGTTTGTATTAGGGTGGCCGAGTTCACCCAGAAATGGACAGAAAGGAAGCTGTCTCTGAAATGTCAGGCAGAAGGAGCAAATGCATATATCGCCTCGGTTGTGTACTACCACCTAGCCGTCGTACTATGTCTTAAGAAAACTGTGACCAGATTAAAGCGCTGCTTGCTTTTCTGATTCTTATAGAAGTGTCAGGTTTCAGTGGTCAAAAAATCCATCTGCTGTCAACACCGACACCATGTAGTTTTGGGATGCCATCCTTAATGATGCAGCGCCACGATTTGAGGCTGTCGTACGTACGGAAATATTAAATTCACTCCGATGATGTGGATGACAACGAAAATAAGGGTGACCTGGTGTGGATGTCATTCGTGCGACACGTCTTTCCGCAGCTCATTTCATTGACTGAGCTTCAGTCATGGGTCAAACGTAGATCAAGGTTGGGCGCTTGTCATCTAGAATGTTGCCAGGGGCTCACTGTATTGTACCAGCAGCTCAAAACCGTTAGCGGGAAGACAACCCAAAATTTCTATGTAATCAAGTAGTCCCCCAACGCCCCAAAATTTCAAGCGTTTATTGTTACTACTACTAAGGAGTGAGCTGGCAGAATCGTTAGCACACCAGGCAAATGCTTAGCTCACTTCGTCCGTCTATACGTTTTGTGTTCAAATTCCCCTGAAATCGACTTTGCCATGCATCCTTTCGGGTTAATAAATTATGTACCAGTGAAACACATGATTCGATGTAATCCACTAGTCTCTTCCCACCAAATTTAAGGCTTTGTGCCTATCGTAGAAAGGATTATTATTATTATTATTATTATTATTATTATTATTATTATTATTATTATTATTATTATTATTATTGAGTGAGAGAGCAGTGCATGCACTCAAAGTGACAAAGGGGTAAAATATACGAAGCCCAGTATACCCATTATGACTACCCGACTGATAAGGGTACACCAGGCACATGCATCACAACCATATGTACGCGACATGGTGATCTCGCATCAAGATAAACAGCACATGACCTCGAAGGTGGGGCCCAGTTAGAATTTTTTTCAGGTCGAGTAGCCCATCCTGCTCAAAAGGTCCCTGAATAAGGTTTGTTTAAGGATGTTGAGCAAAACACCCATGTTTCCAAAGGTGAATTATTCAAACCCCAAAGAATTCCTCTCAGCACATAGCTATGATGCTCCCCCACTATTTCTGTTCATGATCAGAGATGCACATATCGTCAGCCACCAAGGGACATACATGCTCAACTAATTAAGGTCAAACAACTGACAAGCAAATCTGTGGTATTAAGCAGAATATTTGCTGTAGCCCATATTTTTATACCAAGACAAAACAATGTACATGATAACACTTCCAATCAATTAAGAGCAGAAGCCATGAGAGCCACTGCCTGGTTCTGCATCTGGGTATTATTATTATTATTATTATTTTATGTTTGACTTTTGTTTTGCATTTGTACAAGTTGGATCCAAGTCTCACCCAGAGACCTCATGAGACAACAAGTTAGAAGTTCATGTAGGTGTTATGCCTAGGGTACCATATATTTGGATTTGTACAGTTTTGTTCAAGTGAATGTTTAAGAAACCATAAGAAAATTATGTGTTTGCTTTAAAATTTGAGATCACATAGACAGTATTTTACGTAGGATATGGGCAGTTCCCATGAGCACTATCTTTTGAACTTCAGCCATTTTGGGGTTTCCTGGTATCTGAGCTAGGTAGTAATCAGCCCGTTTCGCTGTCATTCCCAGGGCACCTATGACAATAGGTATTGTTTTCGTCTTCAGATTCCACATTTTGCTAATTTCTATTTCAAGATCTTTATATTTGCTCAGTTTTTGGTAGGTCTTGACAGATACGTTTATATCGATTGGGACAGTCATATCAATGAGGAGGCATGATTTTTGTCTGAAGTCTTTCAGTATGATGTCTGGCCTATTTGCGTCTATCTTTCTGTCAGTTTGAATGGTGAAGTTCCAGAGGAGTGCAATGTGATCATTTTCAAGTACTGGGGGTAGTTTGTGTTCCCACCAGTTTTTATCATGGGGTAAGTCCAGGTTTTTGCATATTACCCAGTGAATATATTGTGCAGCTCTATCATGCCTGTTGAGATACTCTGTAGGCGCAAGCAGACTGCACATGGAGACAACATGATCGGTGGTCTCATTTTGTTGTTGGCATATACGACATAGTGGGGAGCTGCCGTTCTTTAATATGTTGGCCTGGTAGTTCTTTGTAGGTAGGCATTGATCTTGGGCTGCTATGATAAACCCCTCTGTTTCTGATTTCAAGCCAGAGGCCATTAACCATTGGTGGGTAAGGGCTTTGTTAATATCTGCATTATTCGCTCTCTTTGGGTATTTGCCATTGAGAGGTTTTCCATGCCATTTTTCAGTCATAATATCTAAGGCAGCAATTTTAGCACGGGTTTTCAAGCGCTTAGCTTTTTCTGCAGGTGTTTCTAGTTCGTCTAATTCTTGAATTTGTTGCAATTGGAATTCACTTAGATATGCCTTTGCCTGTTTTGTTACTGAGTAAGATGCTTTCTTGCTTTCATGTTTTAAGACAAGTTTTAGCATCCAGTCCTCAGAGTTTTTCAGATAGGTGTCTAGGCCAATTGTGGCTACCTTCATTGATAATGCCAGCTGTAGACGTCCTCGGCCTCCCTCTTTTCTTGGCAGATAAAGACGTTCTATATCTGCCTTAGGGTGGTGCATTCTATGCATTGTCAACAGTTTTCGTATTTTTCTGTCAACATTACATATTTCAGTAATTGACCAGTTAACGATATTGAAACCGTAAGTCACGACTGGTATGGCTAGAGCATTGATCATTTCGATCCTGTTTCTCGCGTTCAGCTCTGTCTTCAGTATTGCTCTCACCCTGCGATAACATTCTCTTCTGATCCTTTCCCTCATCACTGAGTGCTTGATATTGTCCCCTTCAATTACCCCTAGGTATTTGTAGCTCTCTGCTGGTTCTAACACTTTTATGACATTTTGCTGGTCAAGGTCCACATTAGATGTATTTGTCATTTTTCCTTTGATAAAGGTAGCTTTTGCACATTTATCAAGGCCAAATTGCATCCTGATGTCATCACTGAATTGTTTAACAATCGCTAGTAGGCCTTTGAGCTGTTGGTCATTTTTTGCAAAGAGCTTTAAATCATCCATGTAAATGAGATGATTTATATTTTTATCAAATATTTTATAACCATACTGTGCATCATTGAGCAATTTTGAGAGCGGTATTATGGCTAGACAGAAGAGGAGTGGTGATAGTGAGTCACCCTGGAAAATGCCACATGAAATTCTTACATCTCCAGCATTTAGAGACTCATTGTCATTGTTCAACATCAGTGTGGTTCTCCATGATCTCATACTTACAGATAAAAAGCTTCGGAGAGTAGGAGCTATTTTATACATTTCCAGACATTTCCTAATCCAGCTATGTGGTAGGCTATCAAAGGCCTTTTTAAAGTCTATCCAGGCTATTGACAAGTTTGTGTGTCGCTTGTGACAATCTTCTAAGATCATTTTATTGATGAGTAGCTGATCTTTACAACCATAAGATCCACGTTTACATCCCTTTTGCTCATTAGAGAATATGCTACTTTCTATTAAAAAACTATAGGTGTACTCGGTTAGGACAGATGTTAGCGTCTTATACATTGTTGTTAAGCAGGTTACGGGACGATAATTTTTTGGTTCGTTTGTTTCCTCATTTTTTGGAAGCAGGAATGTTAAACCATTAACTAGCCAAGAAGGCATCAAACTAGGATTTTGCAAAACATCGTTGTAAAGTTTTGTTAGCAGTTCATGGCTTTCTGGGAAGGCATTCAACCAGAAGTTAGGAATTTTATCCTTTCCTGGAGACTTCCATTTGCTTGACCTCCTGAGAGCAGATTATTATTATTATTATAATTATTATTATTATTATTATTATTATTATTATCATTATTATTATTATTATTATTATTATTATTATTGTTGTTGTTGTTATTATATGTTTGACTTTTGCTTTATATTTGTACAAGTTGACTCCAAGTCTCATCCAGAGACCTCAAGGGACAACATGTTAGAAGTTCATGTTGGTGTTATGCCTAGGGTGTCATATATTTGGTTTTGGACATTGTATTCTTCTAGAGAATGTTTAAGAGCACATAAGAAATTTATGGTGTTTGTTTTTAAATTTGAGATTACATAGACAGTATATTATCTAGGATATGGGCAGTTCCCATGTTTTTGGTAGGTCTTGACAGATACATTTTTGTCGATCGGGACAGTCATATCAATGATGAGGTAATGATTTTTGTCTGAAGTCTTTCAGTATAATGTCTAGCCTATTCGCATCTATCCTTCTGTCAGTTTGAATGGTGAAGTTCCAGAGGAGTGAAATGTGATCATTTTTAAGTACTGGAGTTGGTTTGTGTTCCCACCAGTTTTTATAATAGGGCCGGTCCAAGTTTTTGCAAATTACCCCCAAAATATATTGTGCTGCTTTATCATGCCTGTTGAGATACACGGTAGGCGCAAGAAGGCTGCATATAGAGACAACATGATCAATGGTTTCATTTTTTTTTTGTTGTTCCCATACACGATATGTTGGGCTACTCTTGTTCTTTAATATGTTGGCCTGGTAGTTCCTTGTAGGTAGGCATTGATATTGGGCTGTTATGATAAACCCTTCTGCTTCTGATTTTAAGCCAGAAGACATTAACCATTGACGGGTAAGGGATTTGTCAAAATCGGCACTACTAGCTTTTTTGGGGTATTTGTCATTGAGAGGTTATCTTGACATTTATCAATTAGAATATCTAAAGCAGCAGTGTTAGCACAAGTTTTCATATGTTTAACTTTTTCTGTGCTTGTTTCTAGTATGTTTAATTCTGGAATCTTTTGTATTTCGAATTCACTTAGATATTCCTTTGCTTGAGTTTATCAGGTGGGTATGTGTCTAGGCCAATTCTGGCAATTTTCATTGTTAATTCCAGTTGTAAAAGCCCACGGCCACCCTCTTTGCTTGGGAGGTAAAGTCGTTCTATGTCTGGTCTGCCTTAGAGTGGTGCATTCAATGTGTTGTCAACAATTTTCGTATTTTTCTCTCAAGATTACATATTTCAGTAATTGACGAGTTAATGATGTTGTAATTTATAAGTCGCGACCGGTATGGTTAAAGTATTGATCGATTCAATCATGTTTCCTGCATTTAGCTCTGTCTTGAGTATTGCCTCTGCGATAACATTCTCTTCTGATCCTTTCCCTCATTGCTGAATGCTTGATTCCGTCACCTTCAAATACCCCTAGGTATTTGTAGCTTTCAGCTCGCTGGTTCTAACTTCTTTATGACATTCTGCTGGTCAAGATTAACGTTGGATGTTTCTGTCATTTTACCTTTGATAAAGGTAGCTTTTGCACATTTATCAAAACCAAATTGCATCCTGATGTCATCACTGAATAGTTTAACAATCGCTAGTAAAACCTGTAGTTGGTTATTTTTTACAAAGAGCTTCAAATCATGCATACAAATGAGATGATTTATATTTTTATCAAACATTTTATACCCGTATTGTACATTATCGAGCAATTTCGAGAGAGGCATTAAGGCTAGACAAAAGAGGATTGGTGATAGAGAGTCACCCTGGAAAAGGCCACATGAAATTCCTACATCTCCAGCGATGGGAGATTCATTATCATTGTTCAACGTCAGTGTGGTTCTCCATGATCTCATACTTACAGATAAAAAAGTTTCGTAGAGTAGGAGCTATTTTATACATTTCCAGACATTTCCTAATCCAGCTATGTGGTAGACTATCAAAAGCTTTTTTACAGTCTATCCCGGCTATCGACAAGTTTTTGTGTCGTTTGTGACAATTTTCCTAAATCATCTTATTGATGAGTACCTGATCTTTGCAACCATAGAACCCACATTTACATACTTTTGCTCATTAGGGAATATGCCACTTTCTATTAAGAAACTATTGGTATTTTCAGTTAAGACAGATGTTAGTATTTTATACATTGTTGTTAAGCAGGAGGTTATGGGTGTATAATATTTTAGTTTATCTATTTCTTCATTTTTTGGAAGTAGGAATGTTATACCATTAACTAACCGAGAAGGTGTCATACTAGGTTATTGCAAAACATTGTTGTAAAGTTTTGTTAGCAGTTTATGGCTCTCTGGGAAGGCATTCAACCAGATTTAAGAATGTTATCCTTTCTTGGAGACTTCCGTTTGTTTGATATCCTGAGATCAGATCTTACATCCTTTACCTTAATTCTAAGGAGTCTACGTCTGTAGATATTCTATTAATCCAAGGAGCCTTTTCATTGTGTGTTTTTTCTTCTGCCCAAATTTTATTCCAAAATTCCTGTACTTCTTTTGATGGGACAGACTTTACCCGGCTGAGTAATAATGCTTCTTCGTAACATTTCTATCCAGAATGGACTCTGCAATGGTACAAGACTGGAAGTAGTGGCCATAAATCGAGGCTTCCTTGATTAGCGGCTCACTAATTGACAGACGTATTCTCATCCCCAGAATAAAGCTTGCTCCAAGCGACCCTAACTTGCCAATCATCTTGCAGAGACCCCACTTTGCTGTCCGTTTGTCATTTGCCATGACTATTAACAAGTCACAGGGGCAGACATCTGAGAAGGTTGGATTGTTCTTACTTCAGTCAGTGTTCAGTCACGGGCAGTAGTATGTGCTCGCAAACTCTCAGATGTAAGGGTGAAGGTGATGGAGACAGACAGACAGACAAAGGAGGAGAAGAGGCCGAACTGTTACTAAGAAAATTGTCTGCCGAGAAGTACTGACTTCTAGGAGAGACATATTTTCAGAAAGTCTGGAGACCCTTGATTGCATTAGGTATGTGTCCTTGGTTTATATGTACACTCACAGACACACACACACATACACACGCACAAGCATATATATATAATATATATATATATATATATATATATATATATATATATATATATATATATATATATATATATATATATATATATATATATATATATATATATATATATATATATGTATGTATGTATGTATGTATGCATGTATGTATATGAAATGAATATCTTTCAAAAGAGGAAACTATTTATATGTATCATGTATTATATAGTTTTGTACATATATATAGGTCAATTGTTTTCGGTATTTATATCGGAGTAAATTGGCATGGCTCTCTGTTGGGAGGTGGGAGTACCACGGTCTGATTGGCATTGCCAGTCTTTGCACACATGGTGGACACTCACAGGTATCTCTATGTGTTGTCTATTTTCCCAGCCTATGAGTATTGTATGTTAAAAAAGGATAGAATTAATAGCTAAATTTTATGTATTTGTAAATAGAACTGCATAAATATACATAATTTTAGTATTTACTGCTTAAGTATATTATTCTATTTTATATGCAGAGATTTTAATTACTCCTTTCTCCAATGCGTTATTTTTATACATACATATATGTAGAAAAAAGTTTATTATTTACTCAACATTCTATCAATCGGTTCGTGGAAATTCCTCGGGTCCCTCTAGCTATTATTATTATTGTCATTTGTATTATCATTGTTGTTGTTGTTACTATTATTATTAAGGTTGCAAGCTGGCAGAATTGTTAGCACACCGAACAATGTTCATAATGGCATTTCGTTCCTGAGTTCAGATGCCCCTGAAGGCGACTGAGCCTTTCATCATTTCGGGCCGATTAATTGTCAGTTAAGCAATGGGGTCGATGTAATTAACTACTCCCTTTCTTCAGAATTTCAAGCCTTGTGTCTTTAGTAGAAAGGATTATAACAATTATTATTATTACTACTACTACTACTACTACTACTACTACTACTACTACTACTACTACTACTACTACTACTACTACTAAGACGGCGAGCTGACAGGATCGTTAGCACACCGGACAAAGTTATTTGCAGCATCTGTCCTTCGTTACGTTCTGTGTTCAAATTCTACCGAGGGCACTTTTGCCTCTCATCCTTCTGGCGTTAATAAAATAAGTACAGTTGTGAACTGCGATCAATGTAATCGATTACCACCCTATTCCACCAAAATTTCCTATCTTATGTCTCTAGTAGAAAGGATTACTATTTCTATGAAGGCGGCGAAAATGACAAACATTAGCACACCTGGCGAAATGCTTAACGGCATCTCGTCTTTATTTACCCACTCCCCAGATTTGCTGGCCTTGTATCAAAATTTGAAATCATGATCAATAGTAGCAAGGTGCCGTGATAGCAGAATCGTTAGCAGGAGAAATGTTTAGCAGCATTTCGTCCTTTATTAAGTTCTGAGTTGAAGTTCCGCCGACCGTCAACTTTGCTTTTGAACCTTTTGGGGTCGATAACATGAATACCATCTAATCGACTTACCTCTCCTCTACAAAAATCCTCCTCCTCCTCCTCCTCCTCCTCCTCCTCCTCCTCCCCCTTCTTCTTCTTCTTCTTCTTCTTCTTCTTCTTCTTCTTCTAATTATTATTATTATTATTATTATTATTATTATTATTATTATTATTATTATTATAATTATCATCATCATCATCATCATCATCATCATCATCATCGTCGTCGTCGTCATTATTATTATTCGTTCTAGCTGAAAGCATTCCTTCCTCTCGTAATATTATTGCTTTAATTTTTGTCTCCAAATGTTTTTAATTGCAAAGGTTTAGTTACTTTGTTTGGCGTCTTTGAGAGCTCAACTTCGAAAAGAAGACTTTCATTTTAGTTTAGAAAAATAATTTTAAAAACAAACGAGTCAACATCAGAATTACTGAAAGACATTTGAAGAGGAAGTAAGAGGTACCTTTGATATTGAGTTACAAGAGTTCTCCGTCTTCTACCGACAAATCGAAGGAGAGATCAGCACTCAGCAACTTCAAAGTACAGTAGACCACTATGACAGCAAACGGCAGCAACAACAGCTACAGTGACAACACAGCAAGGGAAATGTAATTCTAAATATGAAGCTGAATACCTCACAATAAGTGAGAAATTACAAGACATCAACTAACAGCGACAACAATAAAACTCAGAGCACGGACACTACCAACTGCACCGCTACCTTCACTACTACCACCCCAAACTCCACCCTCACCGCCACTGCTGAAACTAACTTTATGTTAGAGGGAAAAATAACCAGTAGTAGCCTCGTCACCTTAAACGATACCATTATTTCCGACGTGAATAATGACTACATCAACAACAAGAGAAGCAATAATACGTTTGCAGCAGCAGCTGCGAAGAAACTGATAGGGCTGGGAAAAGCGCTGGGGAATAAAGCCATCCTCACAGAGGTGTTGGCAAGAACATAAAAATAAGCAGTAATTTATAAATGTTTCCATAAACACAAAGCAGCCTGAGGCGGTTAGTCAGGTAGACGTGGAAGGCACACTAAAAGAAATGATGTCTGGCAATCAGTATATATCGAAAGCTAAGAAATTTGTGGGCATTTCAGTGCTCTTCAAGACTGAAGCGTTGGTCAACCAATACTCTGGTTCCCTGTCAAAGCGAATAATATGAGCTCCATCCATCGCATTTAGGAAGGAGGACAGCGAGATTGAAGATCTCAGAAATTTCGTCTGAAGTATATGCATGGAGGATTTTAGTATGCATGGTTTTGGAAGGGAGTAAGAGCCTCTTGGAGGTGAAGCGGACCTTTGTTGAAAATGATCTGGTATCAGTATGGTGGTGCTACGCTGCATCAAACCAGACATGATCCACAATAATCTACATCTCATTCAACTTCCTGGAGGGAAGAGCTACATAATACGATTGGGGGTTGAAAGCCTCGGTGCTACCTAACATGAGAAGGTAGACTGGACACTTGAGAGCTTTCTGCCCCTAAATGAAGACAGGGAAGCATAGAATCATCTTCCAGCCAACGATAGATCCACAAAAGCCACACAATCTAAACCTACAATGATCAACAACAAAAGCAACACCTACTTCCCAAACACCGGCATCATCAACCTCAGGAACAAGAGATGAAAAAACACTGGAAGAACACCAGATTTTGGCCAACAAAGGTGTTAACCAAGACGTTTGGATTTGTCGTCGATAATCTTGGTGATGCGAAGACTTGTGCTATCCCAAACAGATCAATCCACGACGACCTCCACTCATGCGCTACATCATAGAGAGGGTAGGTAAGGAACTTGGCATGGGTAGGGCTCTGATCAGATTACATCCATCAAAAGCTTTTGGTAGGGTCAACGACCAATATTTGGAGACTCTCCTCGCAGCAGCCGTTTTCAGAGACTGGATCGCTGTTTGGTACAGAATCGGTTGTTTGCTGTTCAAAGTAAATGACTACCGAAAGGAATCATTTAGTATCGCACTGTTGGTTCATCAGCCATGCCCTCTCTTAACCCTATTGCACGTGCTGGCTCTCGAGCGATTTCTGCAAAAGTTGGATGTTTCGAGGGACATCCCGCATGAACTAGGATGCAGAAGGTTCGTGTGGGCTTATGCGGACGACGTCACCGTAATAGCGTCGAACATCTCGAAAATCAAGGTAATCAGCATTGCCGTGAGTACAAAGCGGGGACAGGAGCATAGATTAATCAGAAGTCAGTAGGCCTGCAGCTCAGCACCTACAAATGCAGGTCCATACTGTTTGACAGCGTCGTGGATTGCTGGACGGAAAGACCTGTCAAATTGCTCGGTTTAGTTTGGACCTCCAGGCGAACAAGAGGGAGGTCACGAGCAGCGTGGCTAGTCTCACTGAGAAATGGGCAAATGGGAAGCTGTCCCTAAAGGGTAGGATGAAGACACCGAATGCGTGTATCACTTTCTTCCTCTACTACTGCCTGGCCATCATCCGTTGTCCTCCTTTGTGGCTGATAAATTTCGAGGGCTTGCTCTTCCGCTTTCGGTGGAAGGGATGTGTTTCACTCGTCAAACGGTCCATTTGCCGCCAGCAGCCGCTGAATGGAGGAGGGGCTAGTTAATGATGCGCAGACATGCTCTGAGGTTGTGAAGCTCCAGAGTTTCCTTAATGGTGAGTGGGTGTAGTTGTCATGCGTTAGCCGGGGTTTCCCACAGTTCGTCTCATTGACTGAGTTACAGTCTGGGATCGAGCGTAAACCGAGGTAGGGCAGCTAATGCTCACAGTTCTCTTCCAGTCCGACAATGCGGCCGGTGAAATTCCACATTAGAGTACTATAGGGGATTAATGGTGGACAAGTGTGATGATGTCCTCGTGGAAACTCTGAGCATCGGGAGGGATAAATTAGCTGGCCTTTTCCGGAGGGCATTCTTACCGGAGCCTAGAAATAATTCCCAGAAATCCCTGGATTTTCAGTGCTACCGGGGAACTCTGCCGGTT
This sequence comes from Octopus bimaculoides, assembly GCF_046866305.1. Classification (NCBI taxonomy): domain Eukaryota; kingdom Metazoa; phylum Mollusca; class Cephalopoda; order Octopoda; family Octopodidae; genus Octopus; species Octopus bimaculoides. The sequence goes on from NC_142935.1 coordinate 73,181,671, forward strand.
CGAGACAAGCTGTACAGGCGCGGAAGTATTGTCAGACAGACATCTTCAAGATGAAACCGTTCTGCATGCATTAGTCCAATATCGTGGCATTGCTGTCTTGTGGTGCCTTGTCGAACTGGTGTTGACGATTGCAGGACGGCTCCGGATATCCGTTGAGTTCATCGTGAGGATCGATCAAGCCGTTGCCTTCTTTTGGCTGGGAAGGGGAAGCGGTTTCCATCTATCTGGTGGCTATTGCAGAAGAGGTAGTGTGGTAAACGAGGCTAGAAGGACTGAAGATAGATATTTCCTCTTCGGCAAAGCTCTCATCAACTTTTTCAAGTTCACTGGAAAAGAAAGATGAGGATGGAAGGGGAAGTGCTGCCCCTGATGATTTTGTTGAAAGGTGAGTGAATGTTGCGAGTATGACCCGTGGGAATGGGCCTACTCTAACCATACACTTGTAAGCCGTAGGGTTTGAGAAGTAGAGAGTAATTTGCTCAGGTGTCCTTGGTGGTCAGGGTAACCAGGATGTATCAGGTGCTTGGTGGTCCCTGTGCGGAACTCCACGCTTGTGGGGAATTTTGTAACTGAATCTTTTGTTGATTGTTTTTGTTATTTTGTTTTGTGCTGCATTCCACTGCATTCCACTCGTTCCTTGTTTTGTATTGTCCATTTTTGTTTTGCCTTTGACCCAAGATGAAACCGTTCTGCATGCATTAGTCCAATATCGTGGCATTGCTGTCTTCTGGTGCCTTGTCGAACTGGTGTTGACGATTGCAGGACGGCTCCGGATATCCGTTGAGTTCATCGTGAGGAAAGATTACTATCATCATTATTATTATTATTATTATTATTATTATTAGTAGTAGTAGTAGTAGTAGTAGTAGTAGTAGTAGTAGTAGTAGTAGCAAGATCTACAGCCCAGACTTGGTACTACCATATCGTCACATTTCCTGTAAGGTATACGGTTCAAGAATGTGAATTACTGTTGAAACTATATGCAGGAAATGTTTGGCTTCTAAAGCAGCCAAATGTCATAAGCGTGGAAGTGAGCTTCTAGAACAACGATGGCGACAGACAATAGAATATTACGAGATATATTTCGAAGAACAGACGCTTTTCGTGTGTAATTTGTTTCAACTATTAATTAACGCTCGAAATACGAAAAATATTTGACTCAGCCTGGTATAATTGAATGGAGCGGTAGAAATCCCATCGAAGGTACAGTTATTACTCTAGTACATATTTGAATGTTTAAACTTAATTTGGTGAGGTAGCTAATACATAGTACATACCATACTCAGGTAAACATTGTGATCATAAATTCAAGCCATGAATTTAATACGTTCTAACATTGAACATTTTTAGGGCTTAAGCTTCCTCCGCTGTCTTTCTTAGTACTAATAGCTCTAACAGCCTCACTTTATATCCTAACCGTGTAAAATGCAGCATATAACCGTCCATAGCTAAATACCGATTTGTGGTAAGTAAATCCTTATCTTATTAAGCACTTGCACTCGTGATTTTGTGTTTTATCAGTTATGCTTGAATAAGCTAATCAAACAGGAAACTGAATTCTCTAAACAGTAAACGGCAAATTTGTATCACTTAGTCCAATTCAGCTCTAGCTATTAGCGTTCACCTACCTGGTAAAGTACCACTTACTAACAAACATCCAAAGTAATTACTAGTTATGTCAACAATTTGTAGTCTAGTTCCATTCATTACAAGGCATAGCTGAATTCACATATTATGTAACAGCATTACATGTGATCCTATTTTAAAATTCAATCCATGCAGTAGCACGTAAAGATAGTGTAAATCAGTTAAACAATTTTAATGCCTAATATTCATTATCTACCTGATTATCACTAACTGTTTGATCAATGCTAAAATACGTTTGGACATTTAATGGCAGTTGTTCTAAAATACCATTTAAAGGTAGGTAGGTAGATCGAGTTCTTACAGCAAAATATTGCATACGGCAGGTAAATGTATGGCTGTGTGGTAATAAGCTCGCTTTCCAATCACGCGGTTCCAGGTTCAGTCCCACTAAGTGGCATCCTAGGGAAGTTTTTCTGCTATAGCCTCGAGCCGACCAAAGCCTTGTGAGTGGATTTGGTAGACGGAAAGAAACCCGTCGCATGTGTGTATTTGTGTGTGTATGTGTGTGTGTGTGTGTGTGTGTGTGTGTGCGTGTGTGTGTGTGCGCGCGTGTGTGTGTGCGTGTGTGTATGTGTGTGTGTGTGCGCGCGTGTGTGTGTGTGTCTTTGTATCGTGTTTGTTCCCCACCACCGTTTGACAACCGGTATTGTAATGTCTACGTCCCCGTAAATTTGCGGTTCGTCAAAAAAGTACTGAGGTCAATTCATTCTTCAAGATTCTACCCCAGCGTGGCTGCAGTCTCATGGCTGAAATAAGTAAAGGACAGATGATAAAAGATTGCTCCTTTTCCGCAGATGCGTCATGCAAATATTATGTACGATTACCTCTTCCCTAGATGTTTCATCCGACTTGTAATTTTTCATCACGTTCATTGAACATACATTGTTAAGAATTTCAAAATACAAGTAGAAGCGTAAGTTTTCACTTTCATGGTTAAGCTCGAATCACTTGAAGAGTTTGTTCACTTGAAAAATACTTTCTATGTTGGTAATGAACTTAAAAGGCTAAGCTTTAGAAAATGTGGACTTATTATATATCATATAGTGAGATAACTTCCATGTGGCTTCTAGGACAAGTAAGACTTATAACTTATATACGAGACAATTCGAACTTAATTTTCTCATCTTCAACAAACCTTTCGCAAGTAGATACACTTTATTTCAACAGAAACTTAGTAATGAAATTAGTGAATTTTTTTATACTTTAACACATGAAAATATTTCAAATTTTGTATGCACAAGAAATTTATTTCTCCAACAGGAAGACATTTTACAGCAATACTTGTGATCGCTTACATAATGGAATGTGAAACGCACTCTAATTACGTTATTACGTCTTCGCTGTTATTGCTAATCATTTACATTAGACATCTATTGTCGAAGGTTTTTCTCTACGTTATTTCAAAAATTTTTCTTGTGTCTAAATGTTTCCTTTTCTATACAAAAAGAAACAGTATTATTAATACATCATATTCTAAGTACGATTATTTTTTTCCAAGATTCTGCAATGAAAATGTTTTCATTGGATATTGCTGTATAAATGTCATCTGCATTTCTAATTTTGCTCTCTCAGTTCGGAATTTCGGTTTACAAGTGATTTTCACTATAACCTTCTAGGGCGACTAATTCCTTATGAGTGAATTTAGAAGACGGAGATTGTGGGGATAGTCATCATGCGTGCAGATGTATCTTTGTCTTTGCCCACCCATAGCTTGACAAATGGTATAAGTTTGTTTTTGTCCCCAGAACTTAGTGGTTTGGTAAAATGAGAAGTACAGAATAAGTATCACCTTTAAGCTATATACTAGCGCCGATTGATTCTTCCAAAATTCTTTGAGACAGTATCCTAATATGGATACAAATATGCAAAAGAATTAAAACCTGCCGTTTAGTCTGGGTGATATTCCAATGTTACATTCTGCTGTAAATTATTCTCAGTTTCTAGGCTCCGCTAATTACTTGTGTAAGAATGTTTAAAAATGCCTGGGTTAATAAATTTTGCTGCTACTGCCATAGCATTTTCAAAATAAGTTTTGTAGTAATTAAGTGGACAGTAGAAATGAGGATTATTCCAACTGAGCTGCAAACGACAGTCGTTACATATCACACGAAATGTTCTTTTTGGGTGGGGATAGCCATTCTAATGATAAAATGAACCCATGCCTAAACTTGAGATGAAGCCCGTAAAATTGTTACATAGATGCTGAGCTGAGATCACGTGTCTTGTGAACTTCATGGTGCTCGATTACAATTAACCACTCAAATTCTTCGTTAGAAAAATGTAGCAGGTTACACCATTAGCATCACAAATAGGTTGTTAATTTGGCAGATATATTTCTTAAATAAAATTCAACATCCCTGTTCTCAGGAGAAACTCCATTTTCACTAATAAATGCAGCATCAATTTCTTTAAACGATGGCAAGTTATACTATTTATTTCTAGATATCGATTGAAACTAAGTTCTACATTACGAAGAAAGTCATTACCTTGATTTGCACGTGCATCTCCAAAATCTATCCAGGGTTATTTTATGTTTAATCCTTCACGTGTTTCAGCAATTAAACTGCGGCTATGATGGGTTACCAATTCGAAGTATTGAGTCGAACAAATCGACTTCAGCCAATATCCGTTAGAAAGCGGGGTGGGGTGGGGGGAGCAGACACAGACACAAAACATGCACACGCTCACACATACATATATATATATATTTATATGACAGGCTTTCACACAGTTTCTATCTACAAAATTTGCTCACAGGGATTGATGGATCCATTTCTGTAGCAGACGACACTTGCTCGATGTGTCAAGCACTCGAAGCCAAGCGATGGTAAAGCGAGCTTCTTAACCACACAGCCATATCTTTATCTAAATATCCTGCTCTATTCATATAACTGAACGCTTCAATTGTAACGTTGAATAACGATGTATACAATATGTACGTTGGCTAAACATTGATCATTTTAAGATCTTAACTAATCATGTTATGCTTCATTTTTGCTTTTTTTCATAGTGGATAATAGTATTTCTGGCTATCGTTTAATTACATACTTAACCTTCAGCTATATTTATTTTCACTATAAATGAACCAAATGAAAAGCTGCAATTGTAGCTCATAATATGCTTAAAGGAAGAGAACAATTCTATCAGGTCATCCCATAAATTCTGTCCGAATTTTGAATAAAGACAAGTGATCAAATGTTATATTACTTGAAATTTAGTCATCAATGTACTTTCCCTGATTATCTATGACTTCCTTCCATCTATTTACAAGCCTTTTAATCCCATCAATGTAACACTCTTTTGGTTTCAAAGTGAAGAACTCTGAAATGCCAGTTTTATCTTCCACCTGGCTTGCGAAAGTTATGTTCCCCAAATGATTCTGTAAACTATGAAAGAAATGGTAGTCGGAAGGAGCAAAGTCGGGAAAATAAGGTGGATGAGGAATTTTTTCCCAAACACGCTATTTGATCTTCTTTTGCAGCGTGGGGTCGGGCATTGTCCTGATGAAACATCACTCCTTTTCGGTTCACTAAAGCGGGTCTTTTTGTCTTCAAAGTGTGGTTCAAACGCTCTAATTCCTGATAGTAGACTTGAGCATTGATTGTTGCATTAGGTGGTAACAATTAAAAGTGAATTACTCTTTTGCAATCCCACCAGATAGAGAAAAGAACCTTTTTTCCCATGAAGTTCCCTTCTCGGTTATGGTTGAGCTTTTTCCCTTTTACCAAGCCACTGTTGACGACGTTTCGATAGAAGATCCATTTTCCGTCACCAGTCACAAGTCTATCCAGAAAAGTTGAAATGAATTTGCGAGAATGGAGAGAAGAACAGATGTCAACTCGGGATTTGCGGTTGCTTTCGAACAATTCATGAGGCACACATTTTCCAAGTTTAGGAACCTTTCCAAGTTGTTGAAGATGACGATGAACAGTTGTATGGTTTGAACTAAGCTTTATTGCCAATTCTTCAACTGGTAATGCAGGATGTTTTCAAGTAATGCCTCAAGGAGCTTATCATCAAACTCAACTGGATGTCCTGTTCGATCTTCATCTTCAAGGCTGAAATCTCCATTCTGAATTTTGCAAACCATTTTCAAGTTCTTTCGTTCAAGCATTCTCTCCCATAAAATGAGTGTATGTTTCGAGTCGCTTCGGCTGCAGAATTTCCTTGTTTGTACTCATAAAGCATTAGGTGCCTCAAATGCTCTTTGGATACTTCCATGTTAGAAAGGGTTTTAATCAAAGAAATTTTAATTCTATTATTCTATAAAATAATATTTAATTAGTTTAAATGTACACAAATTCATGAAAATAATTTTTAATTCTATTAGACTTTCTAAAGTATTATTAAATTTCATTCAATTTTAAAGAAGGTAAAATCGGACAGAACTTTTGGGATGACCTGATGTATTATTTCTGGGTAAAAAATCTCGGTTCTTTTGGACAACACTGTACTTGAGGGAACAGAATTTTTCTGTTCCGACACAAATTCTGAGTTCTATTTAAGATTTTATTGTCATTATAATGATTCTACAGAATAGTTGACTTTAATGACATAAGGTTCAAGTGTGCGTTTCCAGTATTCTTTTTGTTCTCATTCATAGTCTCTTGTCCATTGCTGCTCCGGTGCTTGTTGCAGTCAGTAATCGCTATTCTCTTGCTTTATCTGTTCCATGTACCTCCTTATTCTATCGATCATTACTATCCATATTTGATAATATACCAAACAACATAAAATTGATCTTCTTTGCCTAGCAGACGGTAATTGCTTGCTTTAAAGTAAATTGCGTTAAAAGATCTTAGATTAAAAAAAAATGCTCAACAAGAAAATACATATTGTTTGGTATTGCCTCTTTACTATTGCCACAGCAACTTCATTGATCAATTCTTACCGAAAATATAATTTCACAAAAAAAAACAAAACAAAATTGTACTCCATATGTCTTACGTGCGTGAGTGCACAAGTCGATGTGGAAGTGTATGTAATTATGGTGTTCCACATTTCCCTCTCTATGATCATTAGTATATCCCCCAGTAAACTCTTCCCACCCTCTGTCTCTCTCTCACCCACTTCGCTCAGTAGTTACGAATCTATAATATTTCTTCTAGTGTATCAATATTATAGACGTTTCAGGCGGCGAGCTGGCAGAACCGTTAACGCACCGGGCAGAATACTTACCGGCATTTTATTCGTCTTCACGTTCTGAGTTTCAAGTCCACCGAGTTCGACTTTGCCTTATAGATAGCGACCTAGCAGAATCATTACCGCGCCGGACAAAACACTTACCATTTCCTCCGACTATACGTTTTGAGTTTAAATACCACTGGGGTCGATTTTGCCTTTCAACCTTTCGGGGACGATAAAATAAGTATCAATTGAGCATTGGGGTCGGTGTAATCGACGTACCCCAACCCCCAAAATTGCTGGCCTTGTGCCAAAATTTGAAACCACTATTATAGACAATTAATTGTAATTAGTGCAATCTTATTTTGAATGACGCTTGCAAACTCACGACAAAATGTATCAAATTGGAGGAAGACAAAATTGATTCTTTTTATGGAAAAAAAAATCGTATATTTCTTTTTAGTATTTTGCTACTATGATACAAATACTTCTGTAACAATTCAATCATTCAAATCTTGATGTAATATAGGGCTACTATAGCTTTCTTATCAATTCTGTATAAGTATTTCATAAATATTAAAAAAAAAACTGGGTCTTGTATGTAATACGCGATTACCATGAACAATAACGGTGAAAAACTGATTGTAATCCTAAATACTCAATAACGGGTCCTTAATCCTTAGTCCTTAATTCATATTATAATGCTCCGTACATCGATCCATCTTTTATGAGGAATTAGGTTGCGTACCATCCCTTGACAAGTGCCTCCTCGATCAAGTCCTGGTGGAAACATTCGAGACTATCTTCCCACGGCATTATAAGCTCAAGCACGATAATTGTTTTTGCAATAAGTTGGAGGATACATTAGATAATGTAATTCTAGATAGCCATAAATACCTGGAATGATCGAAACGGAAATATATTTCATGAATCAGAGCCGACAAAGGTCTAGATAACATAACGGTTATTTTTCCTTTTCAAGTGGAATGAAAATAAATTATGGTGATATTTGAACTCCAATTCTCTGCATTAGGATAGAGAAAAACCTTTCTATATTAGCTGCCATTACTTCTTTACCTTAGGTCGATATATGGTCAAGTATGCAGATGTTCATGCTTGGATATGAGAGACAATTGGAAGGTTAACTGCAGCAATATACTTATATCTCTAACCGCGCAACATTTCTCGGCGAGTAATGGCTGTTAAATTAACTCCAAGTCATTAATGAAAATGAAAGGCGAAACTGAAAATATGAATACATAGGTAAATAAGTAATACAATCCTGACTATATTGCTGAACATTGCAACCCATTGCTGTACATTTTCTGTCAACTCGTCCAGAGAATATAGATTTTAGTTGAGAGATACAAATTAAATTTTATTTTAAAAATAAAAAAAATAACAGATACTTGTCTTGTTTCAAAACTAAATATATTCTAGTGATAATCTTAAAATTACATGGATATGATTTTGCAATTAATTTTGAAAACAAAAGGAATAATGAGAACTTGACGTTGCTCTGTGGAACCTAACAACGTCAAATCAACTTGGATATCCAGTCTTGTAGATCTGTCATCGAAATTAATGGAAATATAATAGAATTCCATGATAAATAACATTGAACTAATCTTTCACATTACTGAAATAAATTTTAAAACTTGTTACAGAGATAATTACTTCAGCTGAATTCAACTTCCTGTGAAAGAACGCAAACGTTTATTTCTTATACTAAGATGAATTTATAGTTTGGCATTTGTCTACATTTTAAGACATTGCTCCCCGAATAGCAATATGTCTATAGCCAAATCTTGGTTGGTTAGTAAATATACATTTTTTTATCATTAACACTAGACATTTTAGAGTTATTGATTGGTTCCATTCTTGTAAATGTCATTATCTAGCTTCAGTCAACATTCATGCCATTGCTGTCTTCAGATCATGTTTTCCTGTGTAGTTTACAGATGTATTATTTTTGTTTCTGTTTTTGTTTCTTCAAACGATTCTGTGAAACGTTTAATCGATCATATTGAACCCCGTACTTGCGTACTATCAATTATTGTATTGGCATATATTTATGGACTCACTAACTCAAGAACAATGAAGAGAGAAAACATGAACACAGAACAATATGTTGGTTGTTGAAGTAAACTCCTGAAATACACAAGTACGCTTCGTTTATATAAAATGTAACTATGCACAAGTCACAAGGAAAGAACATTCTTAATTGAAGTGACTTGACTCCTATGTGTCACTACTAACTTGATAACATTGATCCCTCGGAAACTTGAGGTCAGGGCATAAATGGTCATTCCTAATTATGGCAACCCGTTTTCTACACTGTTCCACAGATTCTGGCTCACAAGAGAGCTGTTCATACAGTGAATATACAATATTACCAAGAAGATTACTGTGGTTAAATGACAAATATGCATGTCTACTATAGTTTCTTATGAAAATTCATTGACTTTCTGCCTAGCTTTAAACATTATTTTGAAGATACAATGATATGAACACTGTCCGAAAGTGGTTCGTACTAGTTGAATTATGATATAAGCAGGTACTAAATCAATGATCAATAACTCTATAAGGAAGAAATAAATGTTAATATTAACTATAAAAATTACATTTGTTGACTCATCAAGATTTGATCACAGATTTTCTGTCATATGATCTGCAACGAACAAAAATACCGAATTAGCATACGAAATAGACTTTTACGTTCTCTCTGATTAGGCTGAAGTAATTATATTTATAACAAGTTTCAAAATTTATTTCAGTAATGTGAGAGATTAGGACAAAGTTATATGTCATGCAATTCTATTATATTTCCATTAATTTCGATGACAGATCTACAAGACTGGTTATCCAAGTTGATTTGATGTTGTTTAGTTCCATAGAATAACGTCGAAGTTTGTTTATTTCTTTTGTTTTAAAAATTAATTCCAAAATCATATCCATGTAGTTTTAACATTATCACTAGAATATATTTCGTTTTGAAACAAGAAAATATTTATTTCGTATTTTATTTTTTACAATAAAATTTGATTTGAATTAACACTATATAATATTGGAAACACTATATTTTTAATGGAAGAGTTTACAGACAGTGTACAACATCGAAATATATTCCTTGCATTATCCAGTTATCTCTACATTCTAATTTGCAGCTTCGCCTATTATTTTATTAATGCCTTCAAGTGAATTTAATGGACATTACTCACCTTGAAATGCTGCTAGTTTAAATATTTCAATATATTGCTACATATAGTCTTCTAATTGTATCTCACATCCAGGCAAGAATATTTGCATAGTTAGCAATGTATCGGGCGAAGTTAAAGAATGAATTGGAGCCAATATAGGAATATGGTATAAAATTTAAAGTTCTCTCTTTTCTGAGACACAAGAATTGGAGTCCAAATATTATCATAATAAATTTTCATTCCATTTGAAAAAAGAAAAACACTCGTTGTTATTTAGAGTAATGTCAGCACTGATTCATCGCAAGTATTTCTGATTTGACCATTCCGTCTATTTACGGCTATCTAGATTTACAATATTTAATGTGTCCTTCCCTTTGTTGTTGCTATCAGCCTTCAATAGAGAGACCTAAGACCTCATGCACTTCCAACCGTGGCCACAATATTTATATCCTTTAGTGGAAGTTTAGGATAACATTATCCACATTATGAAAAGTTTTGCCTTACGTTTTCAGGAACATTTTTTGCTGTTACTAACACGCCATGTAACCACGTTGAAACCCCTCCCAACTTTGGCTTGTCTCTATTGTGTTATTGTGTTGAACCAAAGAATTCTCACTTACGTTGTCACACTGTCTGTTAAAATAAGTAGTTGTATCTACCTTAAACGACACTTTAGCTACTGGATGATACAGATAGAGCTGGAGAGGAGGAGCATCTCCATCAGTGAGATAATGGTAACATTGCTCAAATCAGACACGTTCCTGCTATGCAGAAGTATAAGATCAATTATCGTGGATGAATTTACAGTGTAGGAGGACAGACGCGACATTTACCAGTTGCGGTAAACCAAATATCTGGACTTGGTCGAGGCAGCATTTGTCAAGGGAAGGTGTTCAGTTTAAAGCCCCATGTATGCTGGACCGATATACGGAGTACCATAACATGAACTAAGGACCAAGGATTAAAGTTCCGTTATTGAGTATTAAGGATTACAATCAGTTTTTAGTGTTAATGTTAATGGTAATCGCGTATTTTAAGACCTAAAATTTATAAATTTACAAAATTTAAATTTACAAAATAATTATTAGTGCTACACACAGACAAAGGGGACTATAGCAATCATGTATTATTGCAAAATTTAAATGAATTAATTAATATACAAGTATTTTAGCAAAAGAACAAAATAATAATAAGAATTACGATTTTAATTATATTCCATATAGATAATCAATTATGCTTCCCACTCATAATTTGTTTCATTTTGTTGTGAGGTAGTTTTATTCATTCAAAAGAAAATTCTAATAGTTGTAACTAAACATCTATAACTCTGACATGTTAGTATTAATATCATAGATTCGTACGTATATAAGTCTCTTACAAAGCTTTCAGTTGAAGGTAAACAATTATATTGAGCGAAGTGACGCAACAGAGGGAAGGACGAAAAATGTTTTCTGTGGGATATGGTAATGGCCATAGAGAGAAAAAAAAACATGCATACGTGCACACGTATGCGAACACATACACACACATGAATATGATATACGGAGTACTATAGTAATTGTTGTTAAGTTGCTTGAATTTTTATTCATTGAAAGAATTAATTTAAAGTTGGTTAAATTATTATTGATATAAAAAAAAACATCTTCAATGTGTTGATAGCATTTACGGTTATATTTATATTCTATTGCATGCACATGTTGTTATCCTTCCTTTTATTAACTCATGGGTGTTGTCAGAAATGGTTTAGCATTTGATTTTCTCTTTTTCAGAATGCTTGAACGAAGTAAACTTAAAGGTCAGGCAGTAAATTTCTTCAGACGGATAGGAATGTTTGAATTCAACCCTAATTGATTTATCAATTGTGAAAACCACATGGGGAGTTCTTCTGGATCTACAGCTATCATAGTTTCATTGAAAACTGTAATACGTTTTACCAAACACTGAAATGAAGTATCAGATAAGAAAATCAATCACCCCCGATTCAACTGCATGTGAGAACCCATATTCATTTAGGCCTGTGTATGGCATTCTATCAGTTTGAGTTGCCGAAACTGTGAGATATGCAAATAGTAAAACAAAACTTGGAGGAGAGGCTCTATGCTAATAGACACAGAGAATTATATCAACCCATTTGATAATTACTATTTAATACTGGAGTATGTTATTGAATCGAAAGTTGAAAAGTCTTGGAAGATGCAAACTGTCAGTTCTCCCATTTCGGTCGTTTCAAGTTTTTTGACTATCATTACGTTAATTACTGGGTAAATTTTTACTGTATTATGTTCAAGGATTTACAATACAATTACCACTTCAAACGGCATCATTATCTAATGTCCATCTTGTTATAATATATTGATTTCAAAATTTGACACAAAACCAGTAATTTAGGGAAAACTGATAGGTCGATTACATCAACCCCGGCGCTCAAGTGGTACTTATCTTATAGGTCCCGAGAGGATAAAAGGCGAAGTCAACCCAGGTGGCGCTAATCATTTCGCCCGACGAGCAAGCGATTCTGTCTGTTCGCCTACCTTCCTTGTGATAGTATATTGATTACAAATTTGGGCACAAGGCCAGAAACAAGTGCAGGGTAAGTTGAATATATCACTCTCAGTGATCGATTGGTACTTATTTTGTTGCCCCCGAAATGTTAGAATGCCAACCTTGGTGGAATTTGAACTCAGAACGTAAAGGCGGACGAAATGCCGCTAAGCATTTTGCCCAGCGTGCTAACGATTCTGCCAGCTCGCTGCCCAATCTTGTGATAATGTATTATAAGATAAATTTGAAATCTTGCTCATTATGATAAGCATAGATTGAATCATCAGATATGACAAGACCTGATGTAAAGATTTGGTAACGGTTCACTAAGTACAAATTTCAGATGCTGATAGACGTTTATATACATACATATATATATATATATATATATATATATATATATATATATATATATATATAACAAAAACTATAATAGTGCCTTATTAAGTGCGTTGTAGTATTAGAAGAAAAATGTTAGACGTCACATCTCATACGAATATACACATATATACATACATACATACATATACATGCACACATACACACACACACACACACTCACAAACACACATATTTATGAAAGAGATATTATAAATTCTCTTCTGAGGATTTATATTTTCATTCACAGCTCTTGTTTTTTTTTGTTTTTTTTTTGTTTTTTTTAAGATTCTTTTTCAGATTCTTAACTTCTCATCGATTTTGTCTTTGGTTCAATTATTATATCTTGTACGATCCACTCGTGCAAGTTAAGTTCCTGAGTTTATTCAAGTCTATTCGTTTATAATGTTTCCGTTACTTTTTCGTCTGTAGTCAATTGTACATTAGCCAATAGATTCCATTACATTTGCAAACTTACAACCGCGTATGGAATCAGCTTTAATTGTTTATTGAGGCTCAGAGCCATAGTTTATGAAGGCTTTCAGCATCATTAAGACGCTGTATTTTACTCTAACTTATATTCTAGTATATACATACATACACACACACACACACACACACACACACACACACACACACATATATATATATATATATATATATATATATATATATATATATATATATATATATATATTACAGTTCTATATTTAAGAGATGAGGAATTATGTACATCATTTACATTATTTACAATTGACGAATATTTGTCATCTTGTTTGTTGTTAACACAACGTTTCGGCTGATATACCCTTCAGCCTTCATCAGGTGTCTTGGGGAAAATTTCGAACCTGGGTTCTCATTCCTAACGTATTTTTTAGTGTTGTTATTATTATACCACACATGTGTATGTGTATGGCATGAGAACCCAGGTTCGAAATTTCTCCAAGACACATGATGAAGGCTGGTGGATATATCAGCCGAAACGCTGTGTTAACAACAAACAAGATGAGTACGAATATCTTTCATTGTAAGTATTGCAAATAATGTATATATATATATATATATACGTTTGTATGTATCTATGCATGTATACAACGTGCAATGGGTAAATTGTCACTATTTTACATTTTTTATTTCGCGCGTGCGCAGTGTTTGTTTTTATTGTGTCGACAACACAGTATAGTAGGGTCAGACGCAATTCACTCTGCTGAAAATTTGCAAACGCATGCTGTACTGATTGGCATTCGTTCCAATACGGACATTTCAGAGTGCTTGAGTGTCACTCTCAGGATAGTGCAAACTGAGGACATGTGCCGAGAGTGATAAAAATCAAACACCCAGTCGACATCATGGTATTTTGAGTGATCACTAGTGATGGCGAGGTTATATCTCCATTCATCTTCCCACACGGTTTCACACCCAACACGGAAACTTACATCAAGTGCCTGGGGGAGGTAGTGCTGCCCTGGGTCAATTGGGTGGCTACTGGAAGACCTTATGTCTGGCAACAGGACTCGGCACCATGCAACATTAGCAGGAGGACCAGTCACGACTGTCAGACAATTTCTATGAACACATCACTCCTAACATCAGATCACCTTACTCCCCACACTGCACCCACTTGATTATTATGTGTGGGGCGCAGTTGAGCGATAGACCAACAAAACTCGTTGTAACACCAAAGATGAACTGAAGCCAAGGATTATGGCAGCATTCACCAACTTTAACAAGGAAACCGTCCAGAGGATTTGCAGGAGATTCTGAAGCCGCCTGGAGGCCGTGGTCGAAGCCAATGGCGATTTTAACAAATACATTTACTCTTTAGTATTTCAAGATATTTTTATGTAAATTTAGTAAATATATGTTAAAATGAGATAGTAGTGCTATTTCAATGTTTGCGTAATTTAGACGACAGTCTATTCACCACACCCTGTGTGTGTGTGTGTGTGTGTGTGTGTGTGTGTGTGTGTGTGTGTGTGTGTGTGTGTGCGTGTGCGCGCGCGCGTGTGTGTGTTTATGTATATATATATGTATATATATTTACATGTATAT
>NC_142935.1:73201612-73241612 GCF_046866305.1 Octopus bimaculoides
TTCGTATTCTTTAATCTTTTGCTTGGACTATTTGTTGCAATGATTCTCTTGTTGAAAGCAGCTCCTCCTTTGGTAAGAATCTATATTTTCTCTTCCTCTTTCCTCCTTTTCTGGATTCTACATTGTTTCGACAGAGTAGTTCATTCAATATTGATATTTCAATCTCTTTTTCAATTTTACTTTTCCAGTTTGGAATCCTTCTCAGATTTGCATTTCTTTGTTTCAATTGTCTTAGCAGCTGTGTAAATAATTTCGGTTAATTCAGTGAGATCTGTTTTCAGTTCTTTGATAGTTTCTTTTGTAACATTGTTTGCAATTTTAATTTGTCTTATATTTTGGATTATATTTTTCAGAGTTTATGCAGTGGTCTTCTATCATGCATATTATCGTGTCTTACAACCGCAAGATTATTCAGGATTTTCTGCTTCATTTCTATTATAGACACTCTATGTTCTTCAGTAAATATGTAGTCTTCAAATATTGTTTCCCTATCACTTTCCTCGCTATTTCTTTCAGGTTCATTACAATTTTTCCTTGCTATCTTTATCAGGTTCATCATCATCATCATCATCATCATCATTGTCATCATCATTATTATTATTATTGATTATGATAATAATAATAATAGTAATAATAATAATAATAATAATAATAATAATAATAACAACAACAACAACAACAACAACAAAGGCAACAACAACAATAATAATAATCATGAGAGACACTGGATGAAGGTGCTAGCCTTGACTGCGGCTGGACGGGTGCTAGACGTGTTTTTCGCTGCTCTGACCTGTCAGTAACCGAAGACGCAGAAACACTAATACAACCTAACAGGACGACTGGGAAATAACTCCCCCAAAACTGTAACATCTACAATTTCCTGTCAGTATTTTAAATTTCTCTTAAAATAAGTTTAAAAACTTACATATCTACAGTTTTCTCTGGACAAACACACAAACGATCCTTTTTACAAACTTTAAAACTTTAATATCTAAAACTTTTATGAATATATATCTTTCCTTTCTCCCTGCGTATTCAAAACTTTAAACATCTTTTTTATTGCCAGAACAGTATAGCTTTCCCTGTTCGGACATACAAAACATCATCTCTAGAAAATTTTAAAATCTTAATATCTACAATTTTCTGAGAAAATGTTACTCTTGATTCTTTTCATTTTTCTCTGAGTATTTGAAAATGTAAACATCCTTTTTATTCCAATAATACTACAGACAAACGATTGTCTTTAGAAAATTTAGAAACTTTAATATCTACAATTTTCTATGAAAATTTTACTCACCTTTTCTCCCGAACTACTCGAATGTGTAAACATACCTTTTATTGCAACAACACTATTAAAGGCACAATAATAACTAAGGGGGTAAGCACCTGTCAATATATACAAACTGCACAATTACGAAAACTGTAAACCACAGCAAAACCTGTAGGAAGAAAACATTCAAAGATTCAATGATGTAAATAGTATATATACATGATTATTTTTTCTATCAGTAATTAAAGCAGAACAAGGCGAATTGTTTGTTTCCACGGCCAAGGTCAGCCCTCTCACTGATCGCTTGTAGTAATAAACACATTTGACCTCTGCTGACCTCAACGGTATGAGGCTGCTTTCATTTCCTGATCGAACATGAATGCGAAGCCCCATTGTTGATCCTCTACTCACCATCTGCCGAACCTATATTCGCGAAACTGCTTCTCTTCCTCCTACTATATTCTCCAACCCTCACATATTTATGATTATCTCAATTACAAAAAATTGCATAAATATGTCCTGATCAAGAGGCCTATCTGTCGGGGAAATCATCGTCTGACATGGAATAAGCGAAAATTTATATAAGACTTTTTATTGTAAAAGTTTCCCGGCAACGGCGGTCTATTCAGCTAATACATATATCAAATATATCATAAAAATGACATGACAGTTAAAATGGATAGATGGAAATTTCAGCAACACTGGTGCTATTCGGAGGAATGATAAGTGATACACAGATGGGTTGATGGCCTTTATAGTAATATTAAATACAGAAATTTAGAAAAGTACAAAAGAATGTGCAACAAGAAGTGAAAATATTGAAAATAGTGGCAATTAAGATGAGTAGAGAGGAACGGATAAGGAAAAGGAAAAGAAATATTAACCACAGGAGTACGGATTTAGAGGGACAGTCAGCGGATTAAAGGTGGTAAGTAAATAGCTATTTTAATGACAGTCAAACCCATAGATAAAAAAAAATTCAAGAACATAAAAATTAATAATAACTAACAAGCTGGTGCTTCAACATGGCTGCAGTCAAGATTGACTGAAACATGTAAAAGAATAAAAGAATAATAAAAGTATAGTCTGTATATATATAAAAGGCAGGATGTGCATGTGTGTGTGTGTCTGCGTGTCTGTGTGTGTGTGTGTTTACGTGAATGTAATTTATGCACGTCCACAAATTAGCACGCATATTGCTCCAATTTTAGGAGGACATTCGTCATCACCCTATCTGCATTTTCGTCAACTTATTGTACCAGAGGCACCAGCGAATAGCGGTAAAAATAAATTTTCAACCAAAACTTTTAACAATTTTCAAGTCGGAGAAATCCACCATTGTTTACAACAGGAGTTAAGTCCCCCCCACCTTCTAGCGACGAGTAAGTTTTTGTTAAGACTTTTGTTAGCTGTTTTGTCGATATACGGGCAACACACACACACACACACACACACACACACACACGAACATGTATACGTACAAAGAATATGTATGCAATAGGTGTACGTACGTACGTGTGTGTGTGTGTATGTGTGTGTGTGTTTGTGTGTGTGTGTGTGTGTGTGTGTGTGTGTGTGTGTGTGTATAAGACTTAGTTGTGATCTGAATGTAACCGCTTTTGACATAGAGGAACGGGAGCACTTTTGGGCATTCTATTTTCCTTGCTGGAAGGGTTCCCAACCCATGGGCAAAGAGGGGTTAGATGATGCGGGTGGTGTTTTCAAAGGGCTGGCCTGTGCAACCTGATCTGATCACCTCTGCCGATCAAGCTCCCAACCCATGAGCTCCCGTCGTGACACTGATTCTGCAGAACTGGGCTGGGTATGAAAACCAAATTTAAAGTATAAAAATAGATTTTTTGAATTAGCAATGTTGTATTCGGTTAAGTCCTATTTGAGGTGAAAAATCAATAAACCGATTCCTTATGGGGTTTTCCATTTAATTGATAAACCAATTCCTTATAGGATTTATAGGATTTCCCAATAAAATTTGCTATACCCCATTTTCAACCATAACTTTTACCAAATTTGGTGTATTTTGTTCTAACTTCATGCCAGCATTACTTACGACTTTTGGGATCTTTGAATGCTTCAAATTCTCCAAAAAATAAAAAAAATCGATGTGTGGAAAAAATCGATAAACTGATTCCTTATGGGATTTCCTAATCAAGTTGTCTGCAACACATTTTCAGCCAAAAGTTTACCAATTTCAACGGATTCCGCTCAAATTTGACGTTGATGTTACTTAGCTGGGTTGGAAATAAAGAACTTGATTAGCTTAATAATCCTAACTTAATCCGAGCAAAATCGGGCTACACTGCTAGTATAAAATAAAACGTAAAGACAATGTAGAAACATTTGGGGATATTGGTGAAGACATAAAGATGAATAAACATGTAAAGAAAAGTATTGGAAAAAGTTATTGAAAAGATATTGAGAAATATATTAAGAATATTTAGGGATTAGAAAACTATCAAAATATAAAGGTTATAAAAAAATTCATATTATGATAGTTAAGAAATGTAAAACGAAATATAGAAACAATTAGAAATGTAAAAAGAAAAAATATAAAAACTAGAAGAAAGAAATAAAGAAATCACAGGCTAAACTGAGTATAGTAAACTGAGTATAGTAAAACACTAACTCGAGCAAAACAAAATATATTCTATGGGTTTGAGGACTGTTTTTTCCAATAGTCTCCACTAAACGGATGTGTGTATGTGTGTGTGTGCATATGTGTGTGTGTGTGTGTGTGTCTGTGTGTGTGTGTGTGTCTGTCTGTCTGTATGTTTGTCTGTATTTATGTAAGGTGTGGCCCCAGCATAGTTACAGTCTAATGACTAAAACAGGTAAAAGATAAAAGATAGAAGATATATATATATATATATATATATATATATATATATATATATATATATTTATATATGCATGCGACTGAGTAAACAAACAAATGGAAAAGGCACTCAAGACATTTAGTAAGAGCCGCATGCATTAATAATATTACTCAAACGCATTTAAATGATTAAAACAGTTTGATTCGGCTCCGTGAGAGTTAAAGTTTCACAACGAGCTACTAGCAGAGACACAGCTCATTCAAACCTAGATTACGGAATGGAGAAGTACTGAAACTCCAAGATGGTTATCTGTCGGATAATAAAAATCCCATTATAGCGCCAAGAAAATTTTCTTCAATATACTATGATAGTAACACTTATAAAGAAACTATTTAATGTGACATTGTCTGTTGATTATTTTATGAGCCACAGACATATGAAATCTGGCTAAACATCGGCATGTTTTCCCCCCTTTTCTTTGTTACCGAAATGAGAGGGTCACTCGACAATCCACATCAAAATGACAGGGTCACACACAATACACAATACTACATTTTAACCCTAGGAAAACGTCTTTACCAGCTGGTTAACGACGCACAAACTGTGTCCGATTTATTGTGACTAAGGGAGGCAAACATTCCTCTCCAGCCTGGCAAGATCAGTAGACCATGGTTTCTAGGTCTTTATCCTTCATCGTTATTGGACACCTGCCAGCTAGAGATGGCAGTCACTCGCCTTTACTCACAGTATATAAAGAGAGAAGAGGCAGACGGCCGCTGATCTTGTACGGAGCAAAATAGCTAGTTCTGAAATCTCTAAACGAGATATAAGTAGTAACAACACTGGACGGTTGTTTTTTGTCACTACGACATAGTTGTTCAATAAACAAATATGTTATTACATTTTAATCCTAGTAAAACGTCCTTTCCAACTGGTTAACGACGCACAAACTGTGTCCAATATATTGCGTAAAGGAACGAATCATTGTAGGGGAGAGATTCGCTCCCTAACTCAGAATATATATATATATATATATATATATATATATATATATATATATATATATATATATATATATATATATATATATATATCGTGAGTAATTCATAAATCCAAAAGTGAAGTTACAGAGCAAAGAAGTATTTAGAGAATTTTAGTTATGGCTGGTTCATAGGGTTACCAAGATTTTTGCGTTCACAAAGCGTTTAGTTTTGCACACGTCTCGTCAGACCCTAATGGTCGGTGGCTTATAACCTCTCTTCAACCTAGTTTTCTAATACACAGACAAAGAAGAAAAGTCAAGTGTCTTCCTTAGACCACCATCTTGAATCCACTCGGTCAACTTGCGTGTCCCAGGATTTCACTAAGAATCGACTGGAGTGTAAAAAACTTCTGAAGACTTCCGTCCTGGAATTTTAGTTGTTCCCCGGGTCGAGGGACGTCTTTAATATCTTCGCCCGATCCTTTATCCCCAGCTAGCAAAGCTTGCTCCAGTTGAAGCGGGGATCCTGTATTTCTAGAATTTTCCACCGTCGCATAACGTCTTTCCGGAATACTAAACGAGGATTCGTGGTTGGAGCGGGGCCGCTTGAAGGTGCTTCCGGAACATTTGAAACTCCAAATGCTATACTGCTTCTGTTGTTGACGCAGCTACTTCCGTTGTTGTTGATGCTGGTGTTGGCGTCGTTAATGCTGGCGTAGGGAACAATATTGGTGGTGGTGTTGGCGCTGTTGTTGTCATTGCTGATGTCTCCATTGGTGCTGATATAACTATCGTCGCTGCTGGCGCTGTTGTCGACGATATAATGGTGCTTATTGTTGTTGTTATTATTGTTATCATTATTATTATTATCATTATTATTGTTATTATTATCAGTATCATTAGGGAGGTTGTTGCTTCTATTACTGCTATAGTTGCTGCTATTGCTATTATTAATGATAGTAATGATGGTGCTGCTATTTCTGCTACTGCCGTAGCTGCTGAAGAGAACTGAAGATACTATTATGATCAGATACCACTCAGCCACTTATGCGACTCCCTTAGCTTCACACTGACCTCCCATTGAGAATCTGCTAGAGTTAACACACATATGCTGGTGAAGTTACCAGTATGTATGTATGTATGTATGCATGTATGTATGTATGTATGTATGTGTATGTGTGTGTGTATGTATGTATGTATGTATGTATGTATGTATGTATGTATGTATGTGCAGATTTGTGTGTTTATGTAAGTATTCTCATACATATAGTTACATATCTAGACATGCTCATATATATATTTGAATGATAAAGTTCTGGAATGTTTTACAGGTTTTTATAGTTCCAGTGATGGATTGGATCTGTAGTGTTCGAATTAGCTTACTCCTTTCTGGTTTTGAGAAGCTTGATATCTCAAGATTGATATTTAGACAGTGTGTTACATATCCCAGGGCCCCAATAATTACAGGTATAAACCTGTTTTTAATCTGGATAGAGTAACTGCATATTTCTCAATAGTTCAGCACGTGTGTTCTCTTTTTCACTGATCCTCAGCTTTATGCTAACATCCGCTCGGCAGCTAATTTCCACAACTGTGCACAGTTTCTCTTCTCTATCCTAAATCATTATATCAGGTCTGCTCTGCTTACATTTTATTGAAGTCTTCACTGGTACATTCCATCAGTATTCCTTTTTTATTATGAGTGGCTATGGCTTCTACCATATTGTGGGTTTTTCTTTCTTTGTCCTCGGATTTCATTATAGAGTGTCTTAGCTACAACGTCTGTATGTATGTATATCTGTATCTATATATTTATTAAATTATGTACGCCTGTATGTACCTGTATGTACCTACGTATGTATGTTCCCACGTATGTATGTACCTACGTTTGTATGTACATACGTACATATGTTTGTATATCCATATATATATGTATGTATGCATGCACGCGCAATATGGCCGAGTGTTTATTAAGACGCCAACTTTGTAAGTGAAATTGGGTAAACCGAAACTGTATAGAAGTCTATCAGGTGGATTTTACATGTAATTCAGGAAGGTAAAGCCTTATCACTTACTTTGTTACGCTGATTCTAATTAAGCGTTACGTTAATGTTACAGGCGTCTCTGAAATTCTTAGATATACATTGATTCAGAGAAAGCAAGTAATGAAGTTGATTGAACAGCCGAATTCACATGGTCGGTCGACAGATCGCCGCAAGAATATCTATGTAGCCAATCGTTTCGTCTATATTTAGTTTTAGATAGACATACATTTCAAAATGCATTCATGTTGATATGTCTGAGAAATTTATACGATTTCTATTGAATTTGTTGCTAAACCCTTTGAAATCACATTTGAATCCTCTCCGGAAACAGACAGTAACCGAAAGCTGAATCCGCAATAAGTTTGTAAGAAAATATTATAGCTGTCACCATTTACGACATAATGTAAAGGAATGAGTTGCACGATAAAATATTAAAAGCTAGTCGATTAAACACGAATGTGTATGTGCGCGAGGGTGTGCGTGTGCGTGTGATTGCATGTGTGTGTATGTGTGTGTGTGTGTGTGTGTGTGTGTGTGCGTGTGTGTGAAAATGTTATTTCGACAAGAATCCTAAAAAAGTTCTTATCTGAGAAACTTTCTTACGTTCTTGAATATATCTGGATGGACTTGTCATATAAATATACATATATATGCATACGCACGCACACACTGACACACACACACATACGCACACACACACGCACACACACACACACACACACACACACACACACACACACACACACACACACATATATATATATATATATATATATATATATATATATATATATATGTATATATATATATATACACATATATATATAGTGTGTGTGTATAGGCGCAGGAGTGGCTGTGTGGTAAGTAGCTTGCTTACCAACTACATGGTTCAGGGTTCAGTCCCAATGCGTGGCATCTTGGGCAAGTTTCTTCTGCTATAGCCTCGCGCCAACCAAAGCCTTGTGAGTGGATTTGGTAGACGAAAACTGAAAGAAGCCCGTCGTATATATGTATATATAGTCTTACAAAGAATAAGTACCGGGTCGATTTGCTCGACTAAAGGCGGTGCCCCAGCATGGCCGCAGTCAAATGACTGAAACAGTTAACTAAAAGAGTATATATATGTGTGTGTGTACTTTTTATTAAAGCTGCAAAATTATCGCCAAAATGTTAATCGCAGTTTTGACGCGGCCTTTCGTCGGAGAGTTGTCACAAGAGTTCTGTGATAAGATTGCAGCTTAATAAAAGGTATATTACTCTACCTTTAGTACTTGAGTACTGCTTTGACCACCATTCTGTTGCACTCAACTGCTCACCTGTGTGTTTCGTTCTTGTCCCATTCTGTATTATTTATATATATATATATATATATATATATATATATATATATATATATATAGCGGCGTACGTACACTTGTCTCTTATATGTAAGTATACATTTTTCTAAATCTTGTACGACTCTATTTCTGTCTATCAGCCCCTTCACCCATATTCGTTCATTCAACTGTTCGTTATTTCGTTCCCCCTCGCTCACATTTCCTTGCCTTCTCTTCTCCCTCCACTTTTCACTTCATTGTGTCCCTGTCATTTTTTCTCGCCCTTCCTTAATTCTTTTGTACCTCTGCCTCTACCTCTCACTCTTCTCTTCCCACGTGACCGGTGTTCAGCCAGGCCTGACCTTTCTTTCTTGAGCGGCCGTTGAGCATGCAATATCGTTATTCCTCCCTGTACCTGTGAAATCTTGTATCATGGCTGTAAGGCCTTATTTTCAAATATGCCAGCTTAATTTATTTGTCCTTAGTCGAAAGACATCTGTTGGTTTGTCCTTTTATTACTCCTACTCTATTTGGGTAACATTGTTCGTTCTTTTTCTTCCTTGTTTTTGTATACATTTGCTGCTTTCGTCCAAGGAATCTAATGCTCTTAGCTTAGTTTTTCCTTGGGGCTGGCCAGATTGCAGCAATATCGAGAATAACCAGCCGAAATTGCAAGGATAATCTGGATCTCGACTGAAAAGAGAAAACTCCGAATGACCTGTCCGTGTTTTCTTCGTATCGTCTATCTGAATGGTATGTCCCCTTCTTGTATCACTTAACTGTCTTGATGTTTTGCGTTCTTGTCCCATTCTGTATTATATATATATATATATATATATATATATATATATATATATATATATATATTTACATATAAATATATATATACCAGAGTTAAGGGATGGAATAGATAAGATCCGGGCTACACATATCCTATAGGGAGAGGAACCTCAGAAGTGTTAAATATCGCAGCGAGGTGCATACTGCAGGCTACTCTTGAAGCCAAGGATATGTTGATTAAATGAAAGTTTACATTGTCGCAAACAGGTAAAAGTCAACAAAGAGATGATTCACTAAACCACTGTTGTCCCTGAAAGTTCAAACAACGAAGTGCAAATAACATTGGATACAAGCTGTGCTGTAGGACCTTTGCAACCGTCAGAGGCTTGAAGATACATCAGGGAAAGCCTTGTAAGAAGAATACAGAGCAGTGTGGATCATCTGATTGTAAAACACGCGGCAAATCATCCCCGGACTCAAACCACAACGGATCGCTAAATGCTACACCAAAGACCTCTTCCCGACAGGAAACTGTAAGTTATGATACTGTTGCATCGGATAGTACTCGGAAGAAACCGAGGATTTTGTGGCCTGCTATTAATGAGAAAGGAAAATATAAAGAGTTTGAAAACAAGGTTTGTCGAGCTCTTTATAAAATGACATGCTTTACAGTGGAGAAACTGGGAAAGTTAACAAGCTCAATTTACGATGCAGGAAATAAATTATTTGGAGGGATAGAGAGTATCCGATTAGCAAAAGTAAAGTGTGGACCAAGCAGGAGGATCAGGAAAATGAAACAGCAGAGGAAGGAAAAGACCAGCCTAAGAAAGCGATGTAAATGTGCTGCAAAAGACGAAAAGCCTGGCCTCGCGCTGCTGTACTGTGATCTGAAAAGGAAATGCTGTTATGCGCAACGACATATCCACCGATATGAGTGTCGAAAGGAAATTTAAAATACTCGGAGTCAGTTTCTGAAGTACCCGTACGGGTTTACTAAGAAGCTGTTCACTGAACCAAAGAGTGGCACTTTGTCGTGCGCGAAAAATCAATTGGATGCTCATATCAAATAAATCTACAGTGATCCGTACTGTAACCAGCCACTGCCACCTCTAAATGGACTAAAGCATCTCTTAGAACCTGATATCGAATTCCAAATTTGGAACATCAGGGAGAAAGAGGTGAATAATTTCATAAGAAAAGCTAGAGTGAAGAGTGCCCCACGAGGTGATGGCGTCTCGTATAAAGCTTACAAATATTGCAGTCGTCTGCGAAAGAAGCTCTTTAACCGACAGCTGTGGCGCGAAGAGACTCTAGTAGAGGATTAGTGTAAGACAGAAGGCATATACCTGCTGAAGGAGGCCAATGCAGAGACTATAAAACAGTTTAGGCCGATATCCTTATTTAATGTGGAAGGAAAGATCCTTATTGGAATTCTCTTGAGGAAAGCAGTGACATATTTACAGAGTAATGGGTATGTTGGTGAATCTGTTACAAAGGCCAGAATCCCCAGGATCCCGGGATCCGTTGAACACTAATTTTTGATTTAGAAAGCAATCCAGGATGACAAAGAGTACAAGAGAAATCTGAACGTGGTATGGCTTGACCTAGCTAATGCATATGGCTCAGTGCCTCACGAATTACTGATTAGAGTCATGGACCACTTCCACATTCCAGACAAAGTAACCAAAATAATGAGGATATATTACGACAGTTTCGAGATGAGGTTTACAGCTGGAGATTTAACAACGGATTGGCATCGATTGGAGATTGTCATTGCTGCTGGCTGCACAATATCTGTCACGTAGTTCATGTTAGTCAGGGAGATGAGTTTGAAAGCCGTGGAATTTTCGGAACAAATCGCCCATGTACAATCGCCTAAGAAAGCATTCATGCATCATGTAACACTTCTATCTACAGATAAGCAAATCATGAGGAATGCCCTCTTGAGACTAGACGAACTTGTGGGGTGGTCAAGGATGCGGTTTAGAGCAAAAATGTCTGATATTTGTTAAAGGAGTGCAGAAAAAATTTAAGCTTCGAATAGCTGAAGAAAGCATTCCAACAGTCAAAAAAGAACCCGTGAAGAGCTTGGGGCGGGTATATACTGGAACATTGTCAGATAGTACTCGCAGAATGGAAATTAGGAAACAAGCCGAGATTGGATTATCAGCTATTGATAACTCGAAGTTACAAGATAAATATAAAATTTGGTGTTTGCATTTCGGCTTTTATCCGTGACATTCGTGAGCACTTTTAATATACGAAGCAGCATTGTCACGAGCTCAGATCATTGAATAAAATGTAATGTGTTCATTAGAAAGTGGATTTGTGTACATCAGATGTTGAACAGTTCAGCTCTTTATCGTAAAACAGGCTCGTTGCAGTTGCTACTGGCGTCAATAGTCGAAATATATAAACTGGGGAAGGTACGGACTGTGATGATGCTGAGAGAATCGAAGGACATGGAAATCAGACGTAATCCACCAGAGGTGAAAATAGCCAGGAAGTGGAAAGCAGAGGCAGAGACTGATGACATCTTGTCTTCTTATACACACCGAGATATGGTGGGTGCAACGCAAAATCATCGGCAAGGACTTGGTTTTGGCGCAGATCAGTTCAGACCGTTTGCAAGTATGACGCGGAGCGAACGCAGATCTATTGTTAGCAACAGCATCGAAACAAGGGAAGCAGAGAGAAGAGAGCTTCATTTGATCCGATGTATTCAACAAGGACAGATGACGAGATGGGAGGAACATGTTGTTGAGAGGAAAATAAGTTGGGATGAGATATGGAGGTGGACCACATCTCGGTTAAGTTTTCTGATTCGTTCATCCTATGATGTTTTGCCATCACCTTCAAATCTAGTAAGATGGAACGTCTCAGATATATGCAAATGTGGAAAGGTCGAAACACGGAAACATATTCTTTCCAACTGTTCATTAGCATTTAACAGGTACAAATGGAGACACAACCTGGTCCTGAAGGTTATCTTGAATGCTATAAAGAACCAAATTGATCTCAACAACAGTGAGAAAAAACCGTTAAATGTACCAAGTAGAGATTTCGTTACCTTCGTGCGCTCAGGACAGCGGATTCGTTTCAAGAAGAACAACAAACTTCTTGTGAGCGATGTAAAGTGGAACGGCTACTGGGAGGTGACTGCAGATTTATTAGGGTGCCAGGTACTCTTTCCTACCCAGTTACGAAAAAGCCGGACATTATAATGTGGTGTGAAGGCAAAAAAGTTGTGAATTTAGACAAGATAACGGTTCCTCATGAAGATAACATGGACGCCGCTCGGGCTCGAAAGATTGACCGTTATGTAAAGTTCCTTGAGGAATATAAAGACGAAGGCTGGAAAGCGGAACATTTTCCAATCGAAGTCGGCTGTATAGGGTTTTTTTAACACAGTGTGAGACGACTGATGTTATCGTTAGTCCTAACTCATCGTAAAGTAAATACCACCATGACCGATGTCCAAATTAGAGTAGAGAAGGCTAGCCACTGGATTTGGTTAAAAAGATACAATGAACGAAGAGTAGAGGAATATTGAGCTATATTTAATAACCAGTTGATCTAGCAAAAGGGGCCTCGTATCAGTGAGGGGGACCGGTTCCCATTGATGCCGTCGAGAGGTAGGCCCCGAAACGGCGTGTATACTCTCCTGATGACCCCATACACTTGCTGGCTTCCGGTATGCGGAGTTCTCGATTGGTAGCACTTGCATGTGCAAGTTGTCTCCAAGACATTTGCTAGGGACTGCGTGAAGCTAACTTTCTTCGTACACCTCGACCCCTGGAACTTATATATATACTAGCAGAGGCACCCGGCGTTGCTCGGGAATGAAATTGTTACTTATATACTGGATGAAAAAAAGTAAAATATGCTGTATAGAAATTTGAGGACATTCTGTAGATGGACTCTCAGATGAATGATGGATGGGCGCCTCTCTTGAATTGGAAAATTGAAGATGCGCCAAAAAGCCTCATTGGTATTTGGAAACTTTTACGAAAATTAAAGTCGGGATTAAATGAAAAAAAAGATTTACGTGAATATCCTCACAACAGTAATTGAAATGAATGGCGATTGTGGAACCCACCACGCACGCACGCACGCACGTTTGCACGCTCGCACGCACGTACGCACGCACGCACGCACGCACACACACTAACACACAGAGTATCACACATCAGATGAAATGGACGTGTGTGTGTGTGTGTGACAGAGAGAGAGATAGAGAGAGTGAAAGAGAGAGAGAGAGGTCATGTATACGTACATGCATAAATATGCATAGATCTTTGTGTGTGAGTGTGTGTGCGTGCGTGTGTATGAAAGAGAGAGAGAGAGAGAGTAAATACTACATGCACGCTACGTCAATACCGGAATTTGACATTGAGGAACCTTTTTAAAGACGTGAATCATAAATATAAAGCAATATTATTTATTTTTAATTTAAAAAAATCGAATGAAGAGCCTAATATTTATCCGAGGTCAAATTATTCATGCATCACAAGTATGGAAGCATTTGGTGAAGTCGATTTCACGTGAAAAGCGAATACACAAACATCTCTATTTTATATATTATATATATATGCACATATATACATACGACACACCGTAAATAAAACACTGGGGGACAGTACTAAGCAGTGATATGTGTAAATACAAACTGGTTACCAGTTCAAATATGCTTGAACGAAAGCTGTCTTGAAGAAAATCCATCGCTGTAGACATATATGTGTAAATACACTGAGACAACACACAGCGACATCAAACCACCAAACTGTGTGATATGTGCATTTCGGTGTGGATATCTCCTCTTCAGTCACAGAGACAGGAAGGGATGCTCCACATATCTGAACTGGTAAGAATTTTTGTATTTCTACACATCACTGCTTACTGCTGTCACCCCGTATATTATGTACGGCGAACCGGTAAATAGCGCAACCAGAGTGGTAGTTCTTGTATGTGTGAAGTGGGAAAGAGTGTGTGTCTGTGCGTGTGTAGTGTGTGTAAATTATTGTGGTCGTAGGTTTAGATGATGAAAAGAGGTAACGAATTGAGGTCATGACTGACTGACAAATATTTGCACTATGTATTTGGTCTTCAATACAAATTTAATAGTTTTTCATTATGGTTTCTTTGTCGAAGCTCTTTCGTCACACGTCGTATGAACTCCCTTGATAAAATAGGAAGACAAGAAGAGATATGTGAGATAGAAAATCGTTGAAGAGATTACAGGATGTGTAACGAAAGAGCTTTGAGAAACTAGAATAATAATAATAATAATAATAATAATAATAATAATAATAATAATAATAATAATAATAATAATAAAGCAGAAGTGAAGACAAAATATATTATTCGTGTGTTTAATTAGTGTGTGTGTGTGTGTGTGTGTGCGTACGTGCGTGTGTGGGTGTGTGTGTGAGTGTGTGTGTGTGTGTGTGCGTGTGCGTGCTCGTGCCGGTGTGTGTTTGAGTATGCGTCTGTTTGTGTATGAGCCTGCCTGTACATGCTTGAACACAACCTTGTCTTGCACAATTTTTACCAAAATCTTTTAAGCGCAGCACAGGGTATGTTATCCCTCAGAAAATTCCCTTTCATTTGTGCTTCTATATCAGGGTGGTCCGTTGGAAGGGTATCCTCCAGGAACCTGATGAATCCATCTGCTTTACGTTGTTGTGGTGTCGTAGTGACTTCAATGCACTTCTTATGGAGTGGTTCCATACAATGCACTTGGCCGTACACTTGAACATTGGGTCATCACATAATTAATGCAGTGTTTTCAATTGCATGAAATACAACTCCGAGGGAGACGGGATAAACTACCTGCATCAACTTGCTATAAAAGCGGGTAGTATTCTTAGTGTATGTTTTGAAGAGTGCAGTTCGATTTTAACAGTTATTTTTATCAAGGCTATATTAGAAGGAGCATATTCGGCATATTTTACTTTGAGTCCAATAAAGGCAACAACACAACGGAAAGTGCAAGGAATATCAATGCAATACATGAGGAGCGGACAATAAGCGTAATTCAGTGTCAACAGTGGTTCCATAAATTCCAAGGCGGAAACTACAGCCTAGAATACGAGCTCTGTCCAAGAAGATCTGTAGTTTTCGATGAGGGTGTCCTGCAAACCGTGGTGGAAAAAATCCTATCGTAACTCTTGAGGAACTAGCGGAGACGCTTGCATTTGGTCATTCGACCATTCATCGATACCTGCGTGCCTACAAAAAAATCAGCAAATTCGATCAATGGGTTCCTCACAAACGTTTCGAGATATTATCGCGCGCAGAGAGTGTGTTTGCCTTTCTTTGCTGTCATGTCTCACGAATGAACTGTTTTTGGACCGAATAGCGACTGGTGACAAAAAAATGGATTCTCTATAAAAATGTCAAACGCCGACGACAGTATGTATGGAAAGGAGAAACACCGGAACCCCTGGCTAAAGGTCTTCACCCACGTAAGGTGTTGTTATCTGTTTGATGATGAGATATGACAGGTTTCGTCCACTTTGAACTTTTAAAGTCAAACCAAACGATAACAAACGAGATCTACTGCGCGCAACTTGAGCAGGTTAAGTCAGCACTAGAAGAAAAACAACCATCTTTGGTTTCAAGACGAAAGGTGTTCTTCAATCAGGATAATTCTCGGCCACGTACAGTGAAGATGACATTCCAAAGGCTGGAGTAATTTGAATAGGAAACTATGCCCGCCCAATACCATATTCCCCTGACATTGCTTCATCTGATTATCATTTATTCCGCTGTCTTCAAAATCATTTGGACGGAAAAGTTATGAATTCTGTAGACGAGGTCAGAACAGTACTGGAGAAGTGTTTTTCGTGACAGACAAGTAAAGTTTGGAAGAGGGGCCTTGAACGTCTACCATGCAGATGGAAGAGCAATGAAGGAGAGTACGTCTCAGATTTAAAAAGAACTTTATCTTAATTGTGAAATATAAATGAAGCAAAAAAAAACACATTATTTATGGGATGACCCAATATTAAAACCAAACATTGTTAAATCCTCTTAATTGGTAAGAATATGAAAGGGCGTTCGGTAAATTACATAGATATACAAATGCATGTATGTAAACCAGGTGTAAAGCATTCGTTTTATTATACATATATACATATATACAGAATGTTCCAAAAGTCACAGATGGGTTTCAACTTTTAATAACCTCCTAAACTTTACAAATAAATTCATCACATTTGGATACAATATAAAAGACATAATGGAAATGAATATGCACGTGTCAAATTTTGCAACACCACTACATCACATATGAAAAATTACATCGCTTAAATAGCAGCCATTTTCGGTTTCGCACGCCCGTGCTCTTTCCAAAACATGCACTATAACACACTCAAGAGTTTCAGACCGCACTTCTCCCATTTCTCTATTGATGTTCTCCATCAGTTGTACCAGGGACTCCGATTTGTTGACGTAAAACCTCTCTTTCAATTATCCCCACAAGGAAAAATTCGGGCTAGTCAAGTCTTGGGAAAGTGAAAGCCAATTAACATTGCCATAGCAGGAGATTATTCTCTCTACAAAGTACTACCGTAGCAATTCCATTATTTCTCTTGCAGTATGATAAGTTGTCCCATCTTACTCAATGTGTAAGCTCTAATTTTAATGGCTTTCACGTTCCTCAGACTGTTATGGTGCAAGTTTTGGAAAGAGCACGGGCGTGCGAGGCCGAAAAATGGCTGCCATTTAAGCAACATCATTTTTCATATGTGATGTAGTGGTATTGAAAATTTCCATTATGTCCTTCATATTGTATCAACATTTCATGCATTTATTTGTAAAGTTAACGAAGTTAGTAAAAGCTGAAAACCATCGGTAACTTTTGGGACACCCCCTGTATATATATAATTTTCAGGATTCGAAATAATAGAGTGTATTAATTTGTAAAAGCATCAAAGTAGAGTCGGGGACAGCGCATCTGTGTATCGATAATGTGTGCTAACATATACGTACTTACTAAATTAAATTACCTGTATTCACTTGATGAAAACGGATTTTGCATGATGTAACACTCTTGTTTATCAATATCGAACACGTAGTGAAACAGTTGTAGTGAACCACTTCCCATCTATGTTATTAAATGTGTGTGTGTGTGAGTGTGTGCCTGCGTGAGTGTGTGCACACTGCTTTATCGAGTTGGATTTTGTCTATCAGTGAATTCAATTTTTCATTTGTTAATTTCTTTAATCCCTTCAAGTAAACATCATGATTTCAGTAAAATCGTGGTTTATGTCGAGACTTAATTAACTGAAATAAAATTACTATCTTTATTTTCACATATTTGTTATTCATTTCGCTGCATTTTACTTTCTTGCAAATGTATTATTCAATCTCCAAATACATTTGTATCCCTTATGTATCAAATGAATTACATAAATTGCGCAACGGTTTGACAGACAAAGGTATGATGAAATATATATGATATCTGAAACAAATAAAATATTAACTTATGACTTCAAAGAATAGTAAAGCACACTGCACCTTTCTTTCTCAATAGCTATTGTGATTTCAATCTTCCAATTTCGCATGAAAATACTTCCAAACTATCTGAAAGGCAGGAATATTGATTTGGTACTTTGACACGCACAGCACCACAAAGGTACAGGGGAAAGAAATAGCTGATTTAATCAACTGCCAGCATAATATTGTGGATTATCTTATTTAATGAAGGCCAGAGATATGAAAGCCAGAGAATCAACTCTAAATTTCTACATACACGTGTCTAATTAACACTGTCATCTTACTACACAGGGATACCAATGTTGTCCACGTCTCACCCTTTACCTCCAAAGTTGCGTAGCATATATCACGTAGGATTCTTCCCAGATGATTGACACGGGTCATAGATCAATTTTTATTGTTTCACCTATTCATTGAACGGATAGATTTATATTGCTCTAAGTCCGAGCTACTACTGTGAAGATTTATAGTATGATCTGTAAGGTGTAAACTTATATGCTTCCACCAGCATACTTCTTATATTGAAAACAACGTGCCCTCCCAGGTTTTTGGACAGTGCTTTAACGTACTTTGGAAACTGTCTAAGACACAAATATGATGAGACCTTCAAGTCACTGTATAACATTTTGAATGTAGTTTTGTTTATTTTTGCAAGATTATGCATTGTAGTTAAATCTAAATGTTATAGAGAATTGGTGAGTTTTAAATATTGTTCGTTTACAATATTTGCAATTCTTTGTATTTACTCTGAATATCAAACTGTGCCATATTCTTGCAGAGAGACGCTTTAGTTGTGATTATCAGTAGAATATTTCTAATGTTTATTATGATGGAAACATTGCCGAGATGTGGCGTTTATGTTTAATTAATTTTGTGTCAAGGATAGTATGATTTACGCAGGTATATTTTAGTCGGAAATAAAATCAATCACACCGGAGAATAAAGCACATGATTAGCACTCGCGAAACTGAAGGTTATTGTACACCCAATTAATAGTATATATGGAGGAGTCCCACCGGTATTTCAGATTCAACACTACGAGCGCCATATTCCCGTTTGTGTAAGTCTTAGAATATTTTTGTGTATGTGATTGGGTTAAAGTGCACTTCTTAATAATACAATCAACCGTCATGTATATTTAGGGAAAGGTTTGTCTGGAAAAACATTACAAAATTTGTTTATTATAGGAGCTAACTATAAAACACAAATTTGGATGGCAGTAAGGGAAATAAAACCGTTATAGATCGACTGATTCTCACCCTGCGGTGTTGGATGATGGAATAATCATAGAAGATTAGTGATTATAAAACGCAAATCGAAGATTATAACAAAGCTATCAAGATGCCAAGGTGGTATTTTTCTTTTAATTTTTATAGCAGAATATTTCTCATTTTTCTTAAAGAACTTTACAAAGATGAAGCAGGCGTTTGACGTCAATATCAATTTAATAGTTAATCTATTTTCCGATAGAGTTCTAAAATTTTGAATTTCATTTATTGTCAATAAATCAGTGATTATTCTTTTTGCCTTCTTTGTCCAGTTTTCTTATATAGGGTCATCCATATTATAGCCATCGCCCGGTATTTCTAGCAATTCATTAGCTTAATCATTTGGTATTAATTCTAAGTCAGGAATCGCGTTTCTGTTAGGGTTGTGATATTTTATTTAGCCTCTAGGTAGTGGACTTGTAATAAAAAGCGTTCCAGCCGTGATTGCCCATCATATTTTAAAACATGTTTATCTAGCTCATTTATCGAATGTATTCTTTATTTTTAGGATAGTGATTCCATTTCACTGATATTTGTAGCAGGTCAAATAACGATGTAAAGGCTTCATTGTTCGAATAAGTCTAACACTGTTGACTTATACTGGATGTAGTTAACCACTACCTCTTAGATTTGATCTCTTCTGAACCTATTTGCCCAACACTTACTTGTTTGACAATTGTTTCAATGTCTTGCTTTCCCATAATCCTATTTTTATCATTTATAAGCATGTAAACGTTTCAAAGCATGATTGGTATAAACATTCTTTCTACTGATTTTCTTGTCGTTGTTGCTGATGTCATTGGTTTTGGACTAGTAGTAGTGGTAGTTGTTGCTGTTGTTCTCCATGCTGTCGTTGTTGTTGCTGCTGTTGTTATTGTCGTTGTTGTTTTTATCAGTTTACGTCATGTTAAAGTGGGTGGATTGAATGGAGTTAGTGGAATGCTCATTTCATTGTACCATTGATATTCAGCTTCTGCTGTGTTCTTGGTTTGTCAAGGTTACAAAATTTTATTCTTGTGTTGGAAATGACTTGATTGTTGAAATACAGAGAAATCTGAAATGTCGAGTGACTAAACTATTCTTTTGCGTCCAAAAAATCTTTTCTAAAGAATGACTATGTTTCAAGAAAGAATCATGCAAGCGAAGTTTCTTTTCAAAATTCTAGATTGAAATTATAATGGAAAGGTTAGACTTATTATCCACTCGATGTAGTACACACACGTATGCCAGGAACACATACTGAGGGAGACGGGCCGATGTATGCACACGCACGAAGCGTATACACAAGCAAACACCAATGATGTTGTTCGGTAAATTAAAAACACAATAGCATGTAATAAGAAGAGTACAGAGTGCACCGAAGTGGTTGATAACTAAGTAAAAGGATTCTTTATAAGGATTCGTTTTCTTACTCAAAATATCGGTTCAAAAGCAACCAGGATCGATTTCTATATTCATTCTGTGTAAAATAAATGAATTGCAGCATCTGATTGGTTCCGTTATTTATTTTAAATCGCCGCCCCAAAAAGATATAATACACTTGATGGAATGAAGGAAATCATAATTTTTGCTCGAATTGTAGATTACTCATGTAAATTCCTAATAAAAATACTAACGAAACGTACAAGGCGGAGATATGGCAGAACCGTTAGTACGCTGGCTTAGCGGCATTTCGTCCGTTTTTACCGTCTCAGTTCAAATTTCGCCGTGGTTGATTTTACCGTTCGTCTTTTCGAGGTCCATAAATAAGTACCATCTTTCTAAATCGTTGTCTTTGTCTCAAAATTTTAAACTATTATTATTATTGTTGTTATTGTTATTGTTATTATTATTGTTATTATTATTATTATTATTATTATTATTATTATTATTATTATTATTATTATTATTACTAGCATCCTCCTCTCGGCAAAAATGCTGACGGATTTATTAATGATAGAAAATGGCACACCAACACAAAGGGGAAAACCATTAATAAACTTCAACAATGTAGTAAATATATGTACAAGGACAAAAGTGAAGAACTTGAAGAATCAGATACGATTGTAACGTCGCAGTTCAAATTATCACCCACATAATATGCTTGTCTGTGCGTATGTGTGTATGTGTGTGTAAATATATATCATAATTTCTATCCTACTTACTCATCCCACAACCATACATTTAGATAGGTCGATACGTATATATATATGTATATATATATATATATATATATATATATATATATATATATATATATATATATGAATATACTGAAATATAAATGTGTGTGTGTGTGTGTGTGTGTGTGTGTGTGTGTGTGTGTGTGTGTGTGTGTGTGTGTGTTAATAACACCCATAAGCAGGTGCTTTATCCATTCTCGAGAGTGAATGGAGCCTTGGCCCAGGAAGAACTGATGTCACCAAAAGGTATCCAACGTCCATTCGATGTTTCGACCTGAACCGTAACACCCTCTCGTTGATGGGTCAGCAAAGGTGGCCAAGTCTTAATCCAGAGTCAACAAGAGGTTTTTTTCTTTTGCCTCTCCCATTCTGCACACAGATACCCTTCGCTCCTTAACTTTCATTCCAGTAGTTGTAAGCAGCCTCCATGCCGACTAAGGAGGGAAACCCCTACAGCCAACCTCGACAGGGAAAAGCCATATCTGTTATTACTTCTCCCTGCAATCCTGCAGAAGGCTTTCATATCTAGCACGCTTCCGTTCATTGGCCTCATCACAACCCTCTTTCCACGGGACTATTAGTTCAATTACGATAATTTATTTGGTCTTTTCAGACAACAGAACCACATCTGGAGTTAGGGTTGTATGGACAACTATGTAAACCTGCAACCTCTCTTCTAAATCCACTTGCATATCTCATAGTTGAGACCATTGCACGAACTTAATTGCTGTTGTTGCTTTCTCTTAGCGATGATGTTACTTAAGCCTTTCATGCTCCAGCCTCTCCCGTGCTTGCTTCACAATGTTGGAGACATTGCTTCTGTGTGGCAATGACGGGTCAAAAATGTTTCCAAGGCATTAATAAGATTTTCCTCTATTCATGGTTTGGCCTCTCTATGCACTTGCAGCCTGAGATTGTTTGTAACTTTGCCCCCACCTCACCGCTCACCTTCCCCCCCCCCGTTTATATATATATATATATATATATATATATATAATTTAAAAGAGCTCAAACTCTGTTTTTTTTGTTTTATTTATATTCTTATAAAGTTAATATGGGATATAGAATATAGAATATATAATATAAGTAGTAAAATGAAATGAAGTATTGAATGTCTTATTGAATAAATGAAATATTTAGTATTAAATACATAAGGAGTAGTATACTTTCCTGCTTTCTATCAGACATCAAACATCCTCTGGGGTTGCAACATCTCCAGCGTTATCTTTAATTAGTAAATATACAAATATACATATACGTAGATATATATATATATATGTATATATAATAATTTTTTTTAAAGTTTAAAAACCTTATATATATATATATATATATATATATATATATATATATATATATATATATATATATATATATATATATATATATATATATAATAAAGTAAAGTTGTGGAATACCTTACGAGTGGAAATATATATGAAAGAAGGTTTGAAAATGCACTTATTTTAAAGATATTTATTTACTTAACCGGTTTCACTTTTTTAGAAAAAGATTATCAAAAGTCTTTGAGAATAATAAAAAATGTTAAAAAACAGTTTGAGTATTAAAATGCATATATACATTCTTTGATGATAAAATATATTTAAAGTATAAAGCTTTGTATGAACTTTGTAGTGTTCCAATACTGATTATCACACATTCTCTGATAATAAGATGAAAATGTTAAAAACAGTGTATGAAAATACATATATGGAAAAATACATATACATATTCTTTGATAATCGAATAAAGTTGAGGAGGAACTGACCTGGGTTTTTTCTCTTGTGTATATTGAGGGAATGTTTTGCTGTCTTAAGAGACAGTATGCCTGGCTTGCTGGGGTGGGAGGGAAGAAGAGTTAAAAAGGATTTTTTAAAATTTTTGGTTGGTCTGTGACTTAGTCTGTCATGGTTCACTGGTTTTTGGGACTGGTTTTGTGCACATCTCTATGTGCGTGTGTATATATGTGTGTTTGTGTCCGTGTGTGTGTGTGTGTGTGTGTGAGGGTGTGTACGTATGTGTACATATGTGTGTTTATGTATGTGTGCATCTGTGTGTGTGAGTGGAGGTGTTTTGTGTGAGTGTGGGAGTGTGTGTTTGTCTCTCTGTCTGAGTGGGTGTGTTGTTTTAAATATCCTTGTGGTGTGTGTGTGTGTGTGTGTGTGTGTGTGTGTGTGTGTGTGTAAGCAAACGTATGTGTGTGATGGTTCATATGTATGTGTGCGTGTGTGGCATGTGGATATGAGTATGTGTGTGTTTTATCTATGGTAGGGTGGTGTGTGTATGTGTGTTCACGTTTGTGTAAGTGTGTATGTGTGTGATTAATATTTGTTAGGGTGTTGTGTGTACGCATGTGTGTGTATGTGTATATGTGTTTGTTCGTGTGTGTGCGTGAGTGCGTTTGTGAGTGCGTGTGTATGTGTGTTTGAGTGTTTTTTGTGCGTATATCTATTTTTCTGAGTATGTATGTGTTGTTTTAATCGTCCTTGTGGTGTGTGTGTGTGAGAGAGAGAGCAACCGTATGTATGTGTGAGGGTGTGTACATATGTGTGCGTCTGTGTGTGTATGTATGTGTGCATCTGTGTGTGTGCGTGGGAGTGTTTTGTGTGAGTGTGGGAGTGTTTGTGTACGTGAGTGTGTGTGTGTCTCTCTGTCTGAGTGAGTGTGTTGTTTTAAATACCCTTGTGGTGTGTGTGTGTGTGTGTAAGCAACCATATGTGTGTGTGATGGTTCATATGTATGTGTATGTCTGTATGTGTGCGTATGTCTATTTGTGTTGTGTGTTGGTGGGGGTGTTATGTGTGTGTACGTGAGTTTGTGTGTGTCTCTAAGTATGTTTGTGTTTGAATTGTCATTGTGGTGCGTGTGTGTGTGAGGGAGCAACTATATGTGTGTGCATGAGGGTGCATGTGTGTGTGAGCATGTATGTGTGTGTTGTATTTATTAGGTGTCCTTGCACGTTGGGTTTATCCAGGTGATGTGTATGTGTGTGCATGTGTGTTCCGTGTATGTTGGTACTGGGTATGCGTTTGTATGTGTGTGTATGCGTGTATGTGGGTATGGTTTGTGTAGTTTCCTGGTGTATATGTGTACATGTGTGTGTGCGGTGTAATTGTGAGTGATTAGTTTTGTTTGTATTGTTAGTACAGTATGTGTGTGTATACGTGTGGGTGTGTTTGTGTGAGTGCGTCTATGTGGCTTGTATTTGTCGGGGAGGTGTGTCATTGTGTGTGCATGCTTCTGTGCATGTGTGCTTGTGGGTGTTTGTTGTGATTGTATTGTGTGTGTTTTTCTTTTGAGTGTGTGTGTGACATTTTTACTGGGGAACAGGCGTATGGTGTTTGTATGTGTGTGTACATATGTATGCAAATATGCGTGTGTGAATATGATTTGTGGTTGCCGGAGTGGTGTGTAGGTGTGTGCATGTACCTGTTTACATATGTGTGTATGGGTGTTTATTGCGGTTGCTACAATTGTATTGTAAGTGTATATATGCATATGTTTTTTCTTGAAATGTATGTGGGTTTGTGCTCTAGTGTGGAGATATTGTGATTGTGTGTGTGTGTGTATGTGTAAGTGTGTTCGTGTCGGAGGTTTGCATTGTATTGGTGTGTGTGTGATTTTGCGTATCTGTGTGTCTTTGTTTTGGGCGTGCACCTGGGGAGGGGGCTTATGTTAGAGTATGTTGAGCTGTGGTCTGTATTTTTGAATAAGATTATTTTCCCTATTTATTCGTGTTTGGTCAGTGGTGTTGTCTGAGCATTGGTATAATGGGAAAACTAGGAATTTGGGGGACTTGTTTTGTGCACAGAGATCTAAGTGCCCACTGAGTGGTATCTGTCTTGCGGTGGGATCCCTCAATTGTTGGCGGTGGACTGTCATCCTTTCTCTGAGAGTAAGGCTCGTTTGCCCTATGTATTCTTTGTGGCACCCTTCACACCTTATGGCATAAAGTAAATCTTTTGATGCGCAGGTGAAGTTATTTTTTATGACAAAAGTGTGTCCCGACTGGAATCTGTATGTTGTTCCTTCCATGAGGGGGATGCAAGTCCTGCAGTTGGAACGACCACATTTTTTGACGGTAGGTGGTGGGCTTGTGTTGGGCAATTTTGCATTCGTGAGTAGGTGTTTTTAGGGATTTGGGTTGTCTTTTGCTTTTTATTATTTTATGGGTTGCGAGTACTCTTTTTAGACGTGGGTCTTGATTCAGTTGTGGGATGTTTTTGTATATTATTGTGTAAGCTTCTGCATTTCTCGGATTGTGTGTTGAGAGATATGGGAGACTATTTAAAGTGCCGTGTATGCGTTTCGGTTTTCGCAGGTCATGGGTAATCTACATACATATACTCACATCAAGATACATATATACACCATATCGTATATATGCATACAGATGTATTTAAAGTTTGTCTGGTATATAGAATATTAAAATAAGAAAATTGTACAACAAATAGATATAATGTAATTAAATGTAATATAAATATATAGATTTTAAAAATATATAAATTTGAAATAATAATTTAAAATTTTAATATTTTAAAATGAATTTAAATTTAAATTTGCAAAACGGTCGATTATTTTCGTAACGATCGAATGTAAAATATAAAAGTGAAAGATGCACCAGCACTGTAACACTGTAACACTAAACGATGTCTGTATTTTAGATTTAAAAGCCAAATTCAAATGCGAAAGTCAAAAACTTTTCGAATGTCACAAATTTGTACTCATAGGGTATTTTTCCAGTTGACATTTTAAACCATATAGCGTGCCAGCAGGAATTTAAAATATTTTTATCCTGGAACAGAATGAAGAGTTTTTCTGAAAGGCAAAATTGCATTTCATTGGTCTTCTATATGCCCCATGCTTATATGTTGCTGCTCTTCCCAAAGTACAGCTAATATTGGATAGACGAGTGTCATTTTCCTTCAAGTGCTAGACATGTTTTGCAAGACTTGCTGCTGTCTTTGGGAATCGCCAACAATTTCGGTGGGAATGAATCGTAGTCTTGAATGAATTTTCCGAAGGTCCTGTGTATGTTTTATATTATTATAAGCCATCTATTTGTACTTAAGTTCTATAAACTATTCCTTTTTCAAGACATTTTCCTTCTAACGGACAGCAATTCTTGCCTTTGAAATTGCAATTCTTGTGGTTAAATTCGGCACTGTGATTGCCTCTAATGACTTTTCCGTTATGCTGATAGCTAAAAGAGGCGAGGTTTTTGCAACAAGAATTGCTATCTTTCAGCGTTCTCCTATTAAAAATTCTATAGAACTTATGGCTAGTTTGAAAATGTTTAGAAACTTGTTTTAAGACTTCCCGACCTATATTTGTTTTTACGGCAATATTAAATGCCGCATTAAACCACACATCTTTCTTAGTTCTAGCTCTACGTGGTTTATTATTGCTACAAGTTGTTTGACTATACCGCATCTTCTCCAAGAATGCACTGTTCCTTCATGCATTATTATGATACCGCGCGGCATTTTGAAACGCTATTCCGTCTAAAGATATTGATGATATGCGCCTTCCTATATTACTAACTAAGTTCTTAAGAACTACGGATTCGACGATTTGATTCTTTGTTAATATAAAATAGCTTCAGACGAGACAGAGTTTCAAAATGCCGTGCTGTGATATAATAAGGCATTAAGGAACAGTGGATTCTCGGAATTCTCGGAGAAGATCCAATATAGTTAAACTACTTCTAGCAATAATAGAACTTGAACTAGGAAAGACTTGTGGTCTAATCCGGCATTTAATATTGCTGTAAAAACAAATAGAGGTAGGGAATCCTTAAAACAACTTTCAAAACATTTTCAAACTAGCCATAAGTTCTATAGAATTTTTTATAGGAAAGCGCCAAAGTTTAGCTCGCCTCTTTTATCTATCAAATAGTTCATATAGTTTTTAAAATTTAAATATTTATTAAAATTTATATATTTATACTACATTTAATTATATTAATTCATTGTACAATTTTTCTATTTTAATATCCTATACACCAGACAGTTTTTAAATATATCTGTATACGTATATACGTTATGGTAAATACATGTATCTTGACATGAATATTATGTATGTCGATATATATACATATATTTATATCTTTGTACATGTTTATTTGTATGTTTATATGTTTATATTTGTATGTTTTTTCTTTCTTCCACCACTTCTTTTTTTTCTTCGTATTCTTTCTCCCACCACTTATACTGATTTACTTTTCGTTTTCTTTCCGTATTTGAAATACATTAGGACAAGTATTATGTTCCTGTATATATGTATGGGGGTACCTATATTTGTACATATTTATGTTTTGCCCGTATTCGTTTGTATATGTAGGCACGTACCAACGTTTGTATGTTGAGTGTATATATGTACATAGGATTTTGGTACGTGTATGTATCACTAAATGTATATTTTTATGATGTTAGCTCTTTTAAACGGACATATCTTTTGAGTTATTTAAATTTCTTTTTGCCATTAATTAATTTACCCTGTTTATACAGGTAAATTTCCTTTTGCTAAGGCTAAATTTTGATTTAAGGTTGTTCTTTTCTATATTTTTGAGATGAGGAATTCTATACATTATTTACATAGGACGGAAATGTGTCCTCATCTTGTTTGTTGTTACCACAACGTTTCGGCTGATTTACCCTCCAGCCTTCATCGGGAAGAATTTAGAACACAACCCTTGGTTCTAATTCCTAAGGTATTGTTTTGGCTGATGTTATTACTATTATTATTACTATTATTATTATTCATTAAACTCGCAATCTTGGGGTTAGTAGCCTGCGCTCTTACCCATTACTCTATATGCCCGTGGGCAATTATAGAGTGAATTTTAGTGCTTATAAAACTAATATTTTTGTATCCTTCTTTAATACCGGTTTCCATATTCTACTCATATCTGTACTAGGTCTGCTTAGGAGGTTATTATGTCCTAGCATATGTGCTGCCTCTTTTAGTTTTCGTATTTTCCAGTGGCGTTCTCTGTCTATTATTTCAACTTCATTCCACAGGGGAAGGTGGTCTCCGCTTTTCCATACCCGATTTTTCAACATCTCATCGTGTCACAGATTTACGATGTTCCTCTACCCTTATTTTCAGTGCGCGGCATGTTTCGCCTTTGTATAACCTACTACAACTGCATAGGATCGAGTACACTCAGTCTTTGGTCATATTCTTTCTATTGGTGGTTTTACTCGAAGAAGATATTTGCGAAGTGTTGTATGACTTTTGAATACCGCCCTGATGTCATATAAACCGCATATCTTTTGTATCTTTTCCAAGAGGCCTTCCAATTAAGATGGACAAACTGTGGTCGGTTTATGGGTTTCATCTTCTCTTTGCTTCTTAATTGGATTGGATAGTATGTTTTTTTCGGGTAGTTGTTGCTTTATAGATTGTTACTTAGCTTGATCATTTCTTCGTGGTGTGTATCAGGATCGCTACTTATATTCATTACTCGATATTTAAGGTTTTTCTTCTATTTTTATAAATATTATTTAAAATCGTAATTGTAATTTCATATAACTGGTTAGTAAAAAGACCATTAGTTGAAAGGACCAATGAAACAAAACCATTTTAAAATAGGTATCTATCAACGTAATTGTATATTTATGCATATAACCCTATTTTGTTACATTTTCAACCAAAACTATCCGAAGAAGGGAACGTGAAACTCTGAGTAACAGCATTTTTTTTGTGTGATGTCTTTGCAGCTTTATTAATAAAGCATATTACTCTACCTCTCGTATTCGAGTACTATTTTCTCCAGCTTGTAAC
This sequence comes from Octopus bimaculoides, assembly GCF_046866305.1. Classification (NCBI taxonomy): domain Eukaryota; kingdom Metazoa; phylum Mollusca; class Cephalopoda; order Octopoda; family Octopodidae; genus Octopus; species Octopus bimaculoides. Next base: position 73,230,560 of record NC_142935.1, read on the forward strand.
ACATTTATGTGCTCTCTCTGGTGTGTGTGTTTGTATTATGTATATCACTGTTCCCATAATAAACACATCCTACAACGTAAATTGGAGCAGGCGTTGTCAGGGGATTTATATTTCTCCAGGAAGGATATCATCCTACTCTCATATGCCCCCGTGAAGCAAATGAATGAGTAAAAGTAGGAAACAATTATATTGATTTTCGCAACTACAAAAGGCTCACTGATTAATCTCGATATATTTACGAGTGTGAAACTCCAAAATAAGCTTCGAGAAGATTTAGATTAGCTGCTATGGAGACATATGTGTGTGTGTTTGCGTTTGTATGTGTGTGCATGTGTGTGTGTAATGTAGGTGTGTATATATGCATGAATCCGTGCATGTACGTGTATGTGTGTATAAACATGAATATATACATATATATATATATACATATATATATATATATATATATATATATATATATATATATATATATATATATATATATATATATATATATATATATACATATATATACACAGACTCACACATATACGTATACATCCACACATCCACACGCACACCCACATAGAGAAATAGACACGCACACACAGACACAAACATATATGTATACAACTATTTATATACATGTGTGTGTGTGTGTGTGTGTTTGTGTGTGTGTGTGTGTGTGTGTGTGTGTGTGTGTGTGTGTGTGTGTGTGTGTGTGTGTGTGTGTGTGTACATACACAAATACATGTACTAGCAGAAATACCCGACCTTGCTCGGGATTAAAGTGTATTTTTTTATTGCTTTACTTGTTCCAGACATGCGACAGCGGGCATGCTTTAGCAACGCCTTCGGTCGAAGTAATCGACCGCACCATTTATTGTTTGTAAGTCTAGTACTTATTCTATCATTGTATTTGCCGAACCGCTACGTTATGGGAACGTACACACACAGCAACATTCGGTTGCCAAGCAATGGAACGGGTTAAAAACACACACACACACACACACACAACACACACACACACAAAACACACATACACACACGCACACATATACACACACACACCCACATGCATATATACTCATATATACGACAGTCCACTTCCAGATTCTGTCAACCAAATCCGCTGACATGGCTTTAGTAGGCCCAAGGCAATTGTAGAAGACACTTACTCAGGGACTGAAACCGGAATCATGTGATTGATAAGCAAGCTTCTTAGCACTCAGGCACGCCCGAGTCTATATTTATATATACAGATATGCATATACACATATATATATGCATATATGAATATGTATACATATATATATGTATATATATATATATGTATATATATATATATATGTATATATATATATATATATATATGTTGTTGTACTTGGGGATGGTCATATTGCCAGTTTAGCCACACGATTTCACATCAAAGATCTTGCAAAACAAATATGTATATATATATATATATATATATATATATATATATGCATATATGTATATACATATAAATATACATATATGCAGACATACATATATATGTATATATATACATATATATGCATATACATACATATACATACATATACATGCCTATATATACATAAATATAAATATGTACATATATATATATGTATACATACATATACCTACATAGATACATATATAAACATATTTATATATACATATATATACACACGCATATATATATATATATATATATATATATATATATATATATATATATATATATATATATATATATATATATATATATACATATATATGCACGAAATGAGGAGTAGACAGACAGCAGACAACTGATGAAGGCTCCCTCTTTGTGGTAATTGTTCTGCGTTCTATTTGTTTCTCTCGTTGTTTGCGAATTGAACTTATTTATCTTCGTATCTCATGTTGTTTACCGTTGGTGACGTTCTGTACCCATATATGCATATGTGTGTGTATATATATATATGTGTGTGTGCGTGTGTGTTTATGCATATATATATATTACTTATATTTATATATATATATATATCCATGCTTACCTATATATACAAACATGTAGATAAATACATTTTTAAAGTAATAGAAATGATACTCATATATATAGATACATAATGAAAGTAATTGTAATTGAAACCATATTAAAGTGAAAGTTTTAATAAAGACGTTATTGAAGTAGTTGTATGCTTTCAACTTAATGTGACAGTACCCTGAAGGGAATAATACTACTGTTGGTGGTTAGACCTAGGAAGCTGCACCGCTTCTTGTCGGGCTTGACATATTTCCTGTGACCTTATGTTTACAAGGGGAAGACAAGCACCCCTTGTAAACATAAGGAAACAGGAAATGTGTCAAGGCCGACAGGAAGCAGTGCAGCTTCATAGGTCTAACCAACAGTAGTATTATTCCCTTCAGAGGACTGTCACATTAAGTTGACAGCATACAACTACTTCATCGTATCACTACTGCATAAATCTCTCTTGGAAATTTAGAAATGTATTATTTCTAAAGATGTTATTTTTTCGCTTTTGTCACGTCATACGGAGACAGTGTAAGAGATAAGAAATAGTGCCGGGCTGGCATTAGGCAAGAAGTTGAAACATCTTTTTTTCTTTTGGCCCATGACACTGCATAGATCCTAAGTAAGGCATGTGTAAAATTTGAATGAAATCCGCTGGGTAGTTCTCGAGTTTTTGTGCTGCACATATACAAACACACACACAGACGGACAGACAGACTGACAGACACGTTCTCAGTTTTATATATAAAAGCGCGCGCGCGAATATATAAACAAACATTTGGGTAAGTATATCAACACACATTTCCTAGATATAAATATGCCTGTGAATGTTGTTCGTACATTCGCTGCTACTTCTACGCTAGTGTATATATTATGTAGCATGATGTTGAGAACGATAAATGATAGCGTGAATAGGATACTGAAACGAAAATGAATTCGTTGCAAATAAACATCGAACTTGGGACAGAAAACAGATCTATATTAAATATATATATATATGTATATATATATATATATATATATATATATATATATATATATATATATATATATATATATATATATATATATATATATATATATATATATATATATATATATATATATATATATATATATATATATATATACACACAAGAGAAAAAGGCCAGGTCAGTTCCTTCTCAATTTTATTCGATTGTCAAAGAATATGTATAAGAATATGTATATGTATTTTTCCATATGTGTATTTTCATACACTGTTTTTAACACTGTTTTTAACAATTTCACCTTAATATCAGAGAATGTGTGACAATCAGTATGTAACACTACAAAGTTCATACAAAGCTTTATACTTTAAATATATTTTATCATCAAAGAATGTATATATGCATTTTAATACTCAAACTGTTTTTTAACATTTTTTATTATTCTCAAAGACTTTTGATAATCTTTTTCTAAAAAAGTGAAACCGGTTAAGTAAATAAATATCTTTAAAATAAGTGCATTTTCAAACCTTCTTTCATATATATTTCCACTCGTACGGTATTCTACAACTTTACTTTATTATATATATATATATATATATATATATATATATATATATATATATAGATAGATAGATAGATAGATAGATAGATAGATAGATAGATAGATAGATAGATAGATAGATAGATAGATAGATAGATAGATTTGTTGATTTCCGCACCCTACAATACACATGTACATACATACATACATACATACATACATACATACATACATACATACATACATACTTACATACATATGATAATCTGATAAACTCTAGGTAGGAACGTGGTTAAGTTGTCTTTATAAAAATAAATACACTTTTAATAAAATCAAATAAACGCTTACATAAGTAAGCAAGAATGTTATAAATTATTTGTATAGCAATCGTGAAAACAAAATAATAATAATAGTAGTAGTAGTAGTAGTAGTAGTAGTAGTAGTAGTAGTAGTAGTAGTAGTAGTAGTAGTAGTAGTAGTAGTTAATTGGATACTACTAGAATTAAAAATTCTTCTTGAAATGTTTAGAATGGTAAGCTTTATAAACTTTTAAGATGACACCTCCAACTACCAAACGTAGCTGTGTTAACCATGCGTCAATGAAAATAAAGATATTTACAATAACACCTCCTAAAGACAATTTATTCATTCAGCTTAACACCCAATGGCAGTAAACAATGAGCCTAATGATACTTTGCCAACATTAACACCATGATGCAAATCTAAAAGTGTGCAGTCGATTCAGATGAAACGCTCGTAGGTCCACCAAAAGATGCGTAAATAATTGTTTAATGAAATTATGGGTGTGAAAATTTTCCGTTCTCCTGATTATTATCAATACTATATATATATATATATATATATATATATATATATATATATATATATATATATATATAAACAAAATCGAACACTCATACATAATGTGTGTGTGCGTGTGTTGTTAGTTCGTGGGTCGGCTACAAATTTTAGGCTTTGGGGAATATAATCTCAATGCGCCTGGTCTTAAAATACCTGAAAGTAACACATAGGCAAGCGACACACTGACATCAAGTCCATCCTCGGGGCGCCAGACATCGATGTTTCGTCAATGTTCTGACTTTTCAACATCGCATACCGAACAATGCCTATTGCAATCTATATCGCCGAATATGACTATATGCTAAATAGTCTGAAAGCCAAGCTTTGGCATGTTCCAAACTTTATATTTTTTGAATGTATTGTTTTCAGTTCATCTTCGAAGCTGTTCCTATTATCTCCTTATCGTTATTATTATTACATTTGAAATCTTTTAAGTCTTTCCTTTCCTTCCTCATATGTATATACACATGTATATATATATTCCATTAACGTTATCTAACAATCATTCCATCCCTCTCCCTTTCTCTGTATCTATCTCTCTTCTTCTGTCTCTCGCTTTCCCTCCCTCCTTCTCGCTCTGTTCTTCTCTGTTTCTCCCTCTCTCCCTTTCTCTCTCTCCTTCTCTCTCTATTCTCTCACTCTTTTTCCCTTTCTTCTTCTCTCTTTCTTTTTCTCTCCCACTCTGTATAGCATAACTTTTTACTTGCCCTATCATTTTTATTATTTCTGCTTATATTCCAATTGCTTGGATAAGGCGTATACTCACGTTTTGCATCTGAAGTATCATGTCTTTTGCCAATATGTTGAAGAGATGCATTCGTAACTTATTGAAACAAGTATATAGATGCATAAAATGACACTGTTTTTCTGCGTTTCTCATTTTGTAATGTATCTCTGCACTTTCGCCTATCCTCCGACGTGCTGACTGGATCTATATCACGTAGGATATAAGAGTTTAATGCGGAACTGAAGACGTTGCCTCATGATTTATGTCTCTCAGAGAAGTATACGATCCATTTTCATATCTTCTCTGTGAAATAATTGAAAGAATGAATGAATAAAACAGTTCATACTGTCTTTTTCTACGCAACTAGAAAGGTTTCACTGAATAATAACATCTCGATGCATTTACCTGTTTGAAAATGAGAATTCCGATTGGAGAAGATTTATATTATATTCTCACACACACACACATACTCTCTCCCTCTCTCCCTCTTCTCTCCCTCTCCGTCTCCCTCTCTCTTTATATATATATAAATATATATATATGTATATATATATATATATAAACAATATATAAGTATATGGATATATATGTACATGTATGTACATACCTTCATCTACATGTACACATAGATACATAACTGGGTACATGACGTGGCAAAAGAACATGGACAAAATGATAAACAAGGTACAACAAACAAGCAAGCCACATAGAAACATCTCCTTCATCAGCCGCCACCATTAAAACACCGGCGTTTCGAAGAATTAAGGCAGTACGCATCGTTGAAATGGTTCTTCCCACGAACACAAATTAAATTATTTTTGTGGAGGGTAGTGGCGGACGGAAAACAAGACCGGAAAACGAAACGGTTAATAAACAAACAAGCAAAAAGGCTGTACAGCCAGACGTGAAGTGTGTATGTATTGATCGCTGTGAAGCACGAACCGGAGGGGCAAAGAAGTCCGTGCGAGCTTGGGGAGTCCAAGAACGAAAAGAAATAGTAGCCGGACACACGTGACCAAGGCTGTATAAAGAGAAAGAATAGCAGAGGGAAAGGAAGGGGAGGAAGTAGAATTAAAGTGAACAACAAGAGGTAGGGAGAGAGAGAGGTAGTAGTAGTAACGGTGAGAGGTGAAGGTCGAGTAACAAGAGATAAAGAGAGAGAGAGAGATAGTAGTGACAGGTAGAGGCGAAGAACAGTAGAGGGAAGAACGAGAGGGGGAGATAGATATAGAGATAGAGAGAGTCGCGTTAGAAAAATATAAAGTACAAATTTACACAAAAAAGAACACAGGAGTAGGAACAACTAGAAGGTGTATTAGTTTAAAGTTCGGGTAAAATGGAAAAGTCTTTTACGTTTCGAGCCTACGATCGAAAGGATTAAGAGAGAAACAAAATAGAGAGAGAATGAAAAAAAAAACGGAGAGAGAGAAAATGTGCAGCGTTCAATGGTCCAACGTGGCGAGATGACTGGAAAAAAAGAAGTTGAATGAAAGGGAGATAATAATAATAATAATAATAATAATAATAATAATAATAATAATAATAATAATAATAATAATAATAATAATAATAATAATAATAAGAAGAAGAAGAAGAAGAAGAAGAAGAAGAAGAAGAAGAAGAAGAAGAAGAAGAAGAAGAAGAAGAAGAAGAAGAAGAAGAAGAAGAAGAAGAAGAAGAAGAGGGAATTAGATAAAGGAACCCGTGGAAGACTTGAAGGAAGCGGTCTTTTAACGAAAATAATTTTAAAAAACGAAATTTTACTACCATACAAAGCACAGTTTCTCCTATATACGATGTCTCTTGCGAAAAACGCACGAAGCCAGCAACGGACAGTTTACAAATTATAAAATAGAAATGGAATAAAACGGTCTACACAATCAAATATACATTTTGATACCCATAGGACTACACATACATCTCAATGTTTACACAACTACGCGAAATTTACAGGACACACATTCTCGCATATGAAAACACGTGTCACAAACGAAGCAAAAATTAAAAACAAAACTTTTTATGTATTTATTTTGAACTAATACAGGCAGAGTGAACCATTCATATGATTAAAAACACCACAAAAACTATGCTGGGAGATATAACTACCAACCAAAAAATACAGACGAATACAGATGTGTTAGTCTTAAGAAGCTACAGTACGAGCAATGTTTACATGCAGAGAACTCGGTGACGGTGTTGTCTCAAAAAATTGACCCTAAACAGACAAATCCACCCCTAATGTCAACGTCAAAGCTCGTAATGCCTTAATGATAACAAAGTAAATTACAAACCAGATTAGTCGTCGACTGGATCACAAAGGGCCATGTACTCGATATAGACCTGAAGAAGCTACGTTACGAGCAGTGTTTACATTCAGAGAACTCAGAGACGGTGTTGTCTCAAAAAATTAACACTAAACAGATAGATCTGTCCCCTAATGTCAACGTCGAAGCTCGTCATGCCTCACTGTTGACAAAGCAAAATACAAACTGAAATGGTCATCGACCGGATTACAAAAGGCGCCGTACTCGAATGAGGAACCAGATTCGATACGAGAAATCAGTTACTGGTTCAAATCTTCCCGACACACAGGAGCTGGTAGTACCCCACAATCGGGATATTTCAACAGATGGCCATCCATGCTCGTCATCAAACAACCAAAGGAAAAGAATAAAAAACGGTCTAGGGAAGATAATAAAGAAGTTCTTACGGCCTTCTACCATGCCATATATTTCCCCATAAATAAATCTAATACTGTACAAACCTACTTAAACTGGAGACAAAAACACGTTGAAGTAAGACCCTACATAGACAGTAACAAACTTTGCAACGTCAGAAGAAACATGAAAAAATATAACTTTCTGATGTAGAGATTGACCAAATTATACAAGCAGTAAGAGATAAAAAGAAAGAAGTTGCAGCTAAAGAAGATACTGCAGAGGAAATAATTATAGACCAGGCCAGGGCTGAAGAAAATGCAGTAATGATTGAAAGAGTTCGTATAACTAATAAGCGAAGTGAAATACTCTCTGAACCAACCATAAACACTAAGGCCGATGAAAATCAAATAGATGGAAAAAGTCACACAGAAATTGACCCAACAGAACTACACGATCAAAAATTCAAATCATGATTGAATGGCTGAAAATTAAAGAAACCAGCATGAATGAACGCGATACTCTCCCAAAAATTCGCAATTCTAACCAAAACCTGAAAATAATTGGTAAAATCCACCTTGCACTTAACGATATAATTTCAGCTGATGATGTTGAAATTACAGATCTCAACCACCTGTACAACGCATCCGCGAAAATCTCAACGATTGTATGTAGTGAAAAGATTAGAAAACGACAACATTCCTACAAAAAGACTTCTTGGCGAGAGCGTATTCAACACCAAATTAATCTAGTTGGCTTTAACATAGAATGTTTGAAAAACCTGAAAATTAAAGAAAAAATATATGAAAACCATATTTAATATTGATACCACCATAGAAACCATCAAGCAAAAGGTATGAGGTAAAACCGCCCGCATAGCAAGGTATGAAAATCGCGTAAGATTCTTCAAGGACAACAACATATTCAAAAATAGCTCCAAAATTTTTTACAGGAAGATAGGGAAGATACCAGTTACAGTAAAGCCTGTCCCATCAAAAGAAGTGCAGGAATTTTGGATTAAATCTTGGACAGAAGAAAAAAAACACAATGAAAATGCCCCTTGAATTGATAGAATATCTACAGACATAGACTCCTTAGAGGAGCAAAATTGGGAGGGTTTCAAGGTAGAAGATATAAAATCTGTTCTCAGGTCAAGCAAATGGAAGTCACCAGAAAAGGATAAAATTTCTAACTTCTTGTTGAATGCCTTCCCAGAGAGCCATGAAATACTAACAAAACTTTACAACGATGTTTTTCAACATCCTAGTATGATCCCCTCTTGGCTAGTTAATGGTTTAACATTCCGACTTACAAAAAATTAAGAAAAAATGAACCAAAAATATTATCGACCCATAACCTGCTGACCATGCACAGACAAAAATAACTTTCGCCCACAAACATACACTATACATATGCACACTATTTGGTGACAGGTACACACACACACACACACACACACACACACACACACACATACACACACACATACACACACACACACATACACACACACACACACATTCACTTACATACACATGTGCAGACACCACCTGAAAAAGCACACATCAACTGCTACACACAACATACACACAAACATAAACACGTTAGACTCGCCCCTATTCGCATATACACACTCGTGCAGACCATTCTCACATGCACACACAAGCTTAGGTTCGCCATTACTTTTACCGTTGTTACTATTATTATTATTATTATTATTATTATTATTATTATTATTATTATTATTATTATTATTATTATTATTATTGAGTGAGAGAGCAGTGTTCAAGTCTGTGTTCAAGTATTACGTGCTTGTATGGGTGTGGGAGTGTGCATGATGCTGTGTGATGTGTGTTTTGAGTCAAACAGTGTGTGTGGTTGTTCATACAGTGATATGTGTGGTGACGCTATTAAAGATTGTGTGTAGTTGTGTGGATAATGGTGTGCAGTATGGATGCTGAGAAGTGTTTGTTGCTAATGTCTGGAATGGGAAGGTGTTTGTGGTTGTCTGCGAACTGAGCAATGAATTGAACACTGTATATGGGTGTTTGCATAGTGGTATATGTGGGGTGAGGTTACCGAAGTAGCCGGTATGCAAGCGTGTAGGTAGAGGAGAGCGACTGAATGTGGTGTGTATAGGAATCCGTATGTGGTTGGTATCAGATGAACAAAGGTGGTGAGTTGAGCCCATTCAGCGCGAAGGAAAAAAGAAGGAAGATTAATTCCTGTTCACGGCGAAGGCAGGGGTCCGGGTGGCCCCTATGCAGAGACAGTCCGAATACAGACAGATATTAAAGTATCAAGCGCTTGTTGGAGTGGGAGTGTGCGTGATGTTGTGTTGCTTGTGTACTGAGTTAAACAGTGTGTGTGAATATATACATACAAATATATATATATATAATCAAATTAAGCAACAGGATATCAAGACGTGACGCAGAAGACCGTTTCAAGGGGCTCCATTTAATTGAACAATGCAATCATTACATCAATCTAAATACAGCGCTATCCTCAGCTGCATAAATAATTAGAACGTTTTTTTTTTTTAATCAGTCGGACACATTAATATAATTTTACTAAAATTCTCTAATAGAGCAAGAAGAGGGAGAAAGTCCGTGTTGCTACTAATGTAACTCAGAATATCTGAGTCATATTAGTAGCAACCCGGACTTTCTCCCTCTTCTTGCTCTACTAAAGAATTTGAGTAAAATTATATTAATGTGTCCAACTGATTAAAAAGAAATAAATATTTTTTTTTTAAATTCTATTTATTTATGCGGTTGAGGATAGCTGTGCATTTAAACTGATGTAATGATTGCATTGTTCAACTAAATGGAGCCCCTTGAAACGGTCGTACTGCATCACCTCTTGATATCTTGTTGCTTATTTTGATTCTATTCACCTCATTTTGAGTTGTACGAATACTACACTAACGTCGTGCTTTATCTTAAGTACCTAATTCAACTGAATCTCAATTATATATATATATATATATATATATATATATATATATATATATATATATATATATATATATATATATATATATATTTATTTATATATATATATATCTCGAAAGAATATAATCTAGGTAATTCTTTTTATACATACGTATATATGTTGGTATGGACACACACACATATAATTCTTTTGGGAACCGCACACATTTGTGTACTATCCGTAATATCCAAAAGCGTTTTACCACCCAATAATTGCCACTTATAGCTTTATGCTATTCCAAAATGAATTACTTCACGTTCTCTCGAAAGATTGCAAAATTTTACGGCAAAGACATATATA